>NC_081413.1:658056183-658356183 GCF_030272615.1 Cryptomeria japonica
CTTTTCAAGCATACTTAATTTCCTTAACAACAACTGAATATATTCTAATTTATTGCATTTTAAAAGACGATTGCATACATGCATCTACGATAAATCTCATCTAAACCACTTATGCATTCGATCAAAATGGCATTCAAGAGGGACTGCATATAAGCATTTAAAGTTAATTCCATCTTATCCACTTATACATTCTAACATGAGCTATTCATACATGATAAAGTTGAATAAGGGAAACATAAGAGAATAACATCACATAACACCATAACGATCTCGAAGTTCACCCCTAAAGGGCTACATCTCTGGGTCTGCTCAACTGCAAGACCCCTCTGATAATTAATAAAGTTAGGAATACAAGAGGTTACACCATTTACAATCCTGCCATCAAGGCGAAACATAAACAATATACAAACGACCACCTCAGTCAATTAATACATAAACGATCCCTGAAAAGAAAAGGATCCAGCTAAACATAATCAAAGCTAAAACAAAGGTCCAGGAAAGCATCCACAAAACTGAGTCATCACCACCCAAGGTCTAACATGAAACCAAGTACTCACAAAGGCATAGACAATAGGACGACCCACAAACGTACTCCTAACAGGACAAAATGACAACATACTAGCGAACGTAGGGACAAGTGTCATCACACAACCTGGTATGGTTACCATGGCAGGTCTTCATAGGTCCCGACCCCATACACTTGGTCACCCTGGCAACCTAATTCGAGCCTCCGGCCCATCGAAGCCTCATGTGGACCCACACATCCTCTCGTGAAGACAAGGATGGTGGTTTGCCATTTCAGGCCTTCTCACAGCATGTCGGGTCTATGTTAGCACTCGTCCCATGTGTGAGGCACATTTATCTTACTTAGAGATTACATTCTAATCTATTGTTAGGTTATCACTTATTAGACTCACTTTCGAAGGGTTACCCAACAGCCACTTTGGGCGCGGCCCCCAATCGAAAGCCACTTTCCCATACGACACTAGACTAAACTCGGACAAACTCAAAAACTGAGGAATACACATGGTCAGATGAACGGAGTTCAAGAAGGAGGGAACAACCATCTGGTCAAACACAACTCAAAAGAGGTACACTTACTGATGGTACTCTAACCAGAGACTTGAACAACCATGGTCAAGCACAAATCATCATTCGACACCCACACAAAGGATATGACCAAATATGACACTACCACAAAATAACAGTCAACTTGGAACCGAGGACTGGTACAGGTACCCCAAATCAATCCATACGACAGGGTCCTATCAAACAAAGCACGACTTGCCATTACATAAGCAAAAGCGAATACAGAAATTAAACTCACATAGGTAATATTCAGCAGATACAATCTTTTCCGAATTGATCTAAGCATAAAAAGTTGATCAAGTTTTCTACATGATCTATAATAGATTGCAGTTATCTACCTCATTTAGATACAGGTTGTCCTTGGTTTTCTAACTCTCTAAGCTTCATTGCATCGAACATACAAAAATATGCCACAATGAGTTTTTTAACCAATTTCACAAGAATATAATTTAAACAACCATTAACCAATTAATTAAGATATTTAATCTTCAATTAAAACATCATTGACGTACTGGTTCAAAATAAATCCTACACATTTGTCTTTTCCAGAACCAATTTACACTATATAGATCAAGGAAATATACATATTTAGGGAAGCCAAATAAAGAAAATCCATTCCCAGATTAACAAATTGTTTCCTTAAGCATATAAAGAAAATTACTAAAATTAACTATTAATTAATGAATATATTTAATAATCCATGATTAATTAAATATAACAAATTAATAATTAATAACGGAATTAAGAAATTAAGTATTTAATTACAAAAAAATATGCATTAATAACAAGATAAGATTTGAATATTATTTATTGTATATTTAACCTTATACAATTAATTAACAACAAATTATACTTGAATTATTAATTAATGCCAATATTTAATCATAATAAAAAAAAAACTTAATTAAAATATCAAACATAATTAAAAACTTAATTTAAAATTACATTTAATAATATTAAACTATAATATACATTTTTGTAAGAAAATACATTTTAAAAAAAACGTTTTCTTTTTTTTTTAATACCAAAAAAAAACATAAATATGGGGAAGGGTACCCACGTGGAACTCCACGTGGGCCCCCCCCTTGGGAGTGCTTCCCAATGGGAGCACGCAGCCCCCATGGGAGCGTTGTTGTTCCCAAAGGGAATGCAGGACCCCTCCACGTGGTGGGGAAAACTCTCCACATGGATGGGGTTAAAACAAATTTTATTTTCTTTTTTTTTTTTTTAATTGTTTACTGTGTAAAACACAGTCTGGAAAAAAAAAAAGTCTCTCAGAGACTAACAAAATTATTTTTTTTTTTAAATTTATTTACTGTGAATAAAAAACACAGTCAGTCTCCAGAGACTTAAAACAACCAATTTTGTTAAAACACACAGCTTCAAATAACCTTAAAATGAGAATTTTCCTAGCAAGAATAAAGTTTCAAATCCTCAAAAAAATTTGAAGAATATCAAACCATAATAATTTCTTCAACAAAAACCCATACTTGGGCAAAATGGGCATTTAAACTCAATAACTCAACCATTCTTCCCAACAACAATCTAATTTCTAAAATAGAATTTGAATTTGAGAACACCCAATGGAGATTTAAACAAGAGTTCCTCATGAACAGCCATTTCCAATTGATATCCAATATTTGGTTTTGAAAAAGAAAGAACAATACAACCAGAAATCAAAGAGATGGATCTGAATCCTACCTTATCTCGCATTCCTGGCAAGATCTGCTAAAAAGCCCCCAATCTGCAGCTCTAGGAATCCTTCCCCATCCAAAACCCCCAAATTACGTCCAAAAAATATTTTTCCAAAATTATATTTTTTTTTTCTCCAAAAAACTCCATCCCCAAAATTTTCCAAAAGTCTAGGTTATAAGGAAGAGTTGACCAAAATTTCATTTTTTTGGAATTAAAATTTTTATTTAAAAATAATTCCCAAAAATTACTATTTTCCAACTATATCAACAAATTAAATTGTTTTTCAATTCAAAATTGATTTTCTCACTCAACTGAAATTTAACCTTTCTATTTCAAAAATGCCAAAAGATTAAATTAATTCTATTGCAATTAAATTTAAATCTTTCTTTTTCAACAACATAAACATAACAAATTTAATATTAAAATTAACTATTTAATTGAACTTGCTCCCAATTTAAATCGAGCAATTCAAATCAACGATAATTCACAGAAAGAAATCCCGATTAATTTAGTCCATTAATCTTTAATGCACAAATACATATTTAATCAAATTGATTACTAAGGACTAATTAATCAATTTAACCATACACACCAAGCATGCAAACCAATAAAGTCAACCAGACAGATGACTCGCAAACCCAACAAAAAGGGGATACCGACGACAACTAACGATGCTCACTTGAGCACGACTATGGTCAACTAGGCTCTTACGACCACCTAATCCAACTCTAAGGATTAAAGAGGTACACTCAAACCTGCAAATCCAAGTGAAGATGAACCTCGCACTCATGCGACGTTGTACCTGAAATCTCCTGCAACCAAGAGTCATACATGCATACATATATAAACTTAATGAAAGCATTAGCCCAATATTAATACCATGAAATAGGAACACTAAACAACTTGCATACAACTAGTGCAAAAACCACATCGACAGCTATGCATTAAATCAAACATTTGTCTATAACATTATATTAAGATAAACTGACCAAGATTAAACCAAGATTAGAAATTGATTAGGGCAGGGGTACTACACTTCTTCTTCTAATATTCCATTTAGAAATGTAGATTTGACATCCATTTGATATACCTTGAAGTTCTTGAAAGCAGCATAGGCCAACAATGTTCTTACTCCTTCAAGTCTAGCAACAGGTGCAAAAGTTTCACCATAATCAATTCCTTCTTCTTGAGCATAACCTTTGCAAACTAGTCTTGCTTTGTTTTGAATGACTTCTCCTTTTTCATTTAGCTTGTTTGTGAAAATCCACTTTGTACCGATTACATTTTTGTCCTTAGGTCTTGGGATTAGTGTCCATGTGTCATTCTTCTTGATTTGATCAATCTCTTCTATTATAGCATTTACCTAATCTTCACTGTTAAATGCCTCTTTCACTATTCTTGGTTCAAATTCAGATATCAAACATGTGTTTTGTCTCAGTTTGTTCCTTGTCATCAATGGATCATCCTTATCTCCTATAATCTGACTTGGTGCATGATGTCTTTTGACATACTTGGCTAAAACAGGCTCAGTAGGCTCTGTATGATCTTCTTCATCACTCGATAACTAGATATTTTCTTCATTTTCTTCAATAGTCTTTTCGGTAGGACTTCTCGGTTGAACATAGTCAAATTCATCATAGTCTTCTAGTTCCTTGGAATTTCCTTCATCATTTCTTTCAGCAAATTCATCAATTTTCACATTTGCACTTTCTACTATTTTGTTAGATGATTTGATCAAACATTTAAATGCTTTGCTTCTGGAAGAATAACCTAGAAATGTTCCTTCTTCACTTTTCTGATCAAACTTGCCATTTCTATCATCTTTATGAACATAGCATCTACTTCCAAAAATTTTAAAATAACTAACATTAGGTTTCTTATCATACCAGATTTCATATGGTGTCTTCAAAGTTATGAGCATTCAAAAGTGCAAGAATGTTGGGAAGTTTCTTTAGCCTTTGTCTAGTCTTATAGTTGTCATTCTGTGTGCTCTAGAAGTTTTCGGCTTCTAGTTTTCTTAGTTGCATAGAGAATTTTTCAAACAGGTTTTTGTGATAAAAATGGAATAATATCCCTTTGGCTTCATAATTAGAGATTTCCCAGAGCCAATTTCTTGCTTTGGGGTGGATACTCCAATAAACCTCTTGTGCATTAGTCTGAAAGTTTCCTTAGAGAAATCACGGATTTAAGGCTCAAAAGAATCCTTCAAATCTTAGAGCCGTCAATAATCTTGGTAGTCAAGTTAATCATGGATTTAAGGTTCAAAAGAATCCTTCAAATCTTAGAGTCGTCAATAATCTTGGTAGTCAAGTTAATTGTTGGTCATGATAATTGAGCAAGAAAGAATATCTGGATGGATAATTCTAACATTTCTTCAAGATTTGTAGTGTCCCTCCTTGATAAAAAGGTTCCAAAGTTAAAGGTGTTGGCATTAATGTCATTGTTGTTTGATCAGGATGTGTTGGAGAGCCTAGATATTGTTCTCAATCATGCTATCCTTGGCACTGGAATTCCTCACCCTAGAGATATGATAGTATTTTCTATTCCATGATACACCATTAACTATTATCCTTTCTTTTCAGATCTTAAGGAACCTACCTTAAGGCGTCATAGGGAATTTGTTACAATGGTGGTCAGATTTCTTGATTAGAGGCTATTGGAAGATGAACCAGATAATGATGACAGGGAGGATGAATTTCTAGATTTTGCTAGATTGAATGGTCTCCTTCTGCCAAAGCTAGAATGGGAAGGGTGGGTTGCTACTGGTAATATGAATGCACTGCAAGGGGGTTGTGGTCAAGGGCGTTTGGCTGCACCAAGAAGGGACCCAGGTTGTCTGAGAGGTAGGGTACGTATTCGTGTTGAAGCTTCAACCTAGGACTGAGTGAATTCCATGAATAACAGATATGATATTTTTTTTTAATGAAAAGTTTTTAAATCTGATAATGAAAATCAATGTTGAAGCTTCAACCTAGGACTTATCGGTTAGAAGTGTTTTGGTAAAAATATTAGACTTTGGAGACTGGAACATAGCCTCCTTTTCTATATTTTTGATGACCACTCTTGATGATTCTTCTTAAGTAGAAGAATCTGGTGTATTTAGGGAGTCTGCCTCCAATTTTTGAACTATCTATGCTAGAATATGTCATGTAAAAATTTTGAATTTTAATACAATTTCCTTCGGTCTTGTGGTTTACCAATAAAAAAAAAATTCTTTTCACTATATTACTTAAAAATATTATTTATTTTAAAATTATAGACTATATTATATATGAAATTAATATTATAATTATGTGTTGGAGATAGTAATCCCCACTACCCAGCCATGGATTCAAATGTGCATCATCCAGTTCGAAAGCATATCTGTAATAGTAAAGACAAGTTGCTAATTCTAGAAGTTTCTTCTAGATACCCTCAACACATTTGTACATGTGATGAAGTTTAGAAACATCTAAGACCTCCATTAAAAAGAGGCACTTGTAATCAAATCAAAGTGAATGAAAAATATGGATTCATGAATAAAAATTTGTCTTTCTTTCATTCTTCTCTTATTTTGTGTTTTGTTCTATCCCAGTTCTAACAATGATATTAGTGCTAATGGTAAACAATGCTTGGAGAGTAAGATGAATCTAAAGGAGTGTTATTTTTTATACAAGCTGCTTAGGAGCCACCCAAGTTATATGATATGTTGAAGCTGTTGAAGGTGATTCCACTGTTGTAAACCAGATAGAGATCATATTTTTAATGGGAGGTAGAGTTTGATTAGCTACATGACAACTAGAAGAGCCAATCTCAGAGGAATGTTCGCTATGGAGATTGTTGGATCAGAGTTGTTTTCTCTGTGGTTTTTATGGTAGTTTTAGGCAGCACTGATCCTTGGCCATTTTATAGCACAGCATAAATCTTCTCTTACAAGGACCACATCTTCCTTTAATGATCCATAATCCTGTCATTTATTTGGTTTAGTTATTATTAATTTTTATAGGAAAGGGTGGTCTCCATTTAGATTTTGGATTTAGTGACTCGATTCGTAATTCCACGTCCTTTGTTTCATTTTGTGTTATTCTGTGAGGATTGAGAAACTGTGTCACTTGCATAAAAAGAGATTTGTAATGGTCCACTCTGCTATGACATCTCTGTGTGATATTTCAAATTTGAAAGTTGAAGACATAGAATCAAGTTGGAATGATTAAGATTCGGTTGAAGGATTGGTTAAATAAAATCAAAGAGTGAGGATAACTGGTCTTGTCTAAGTCGTAGAAGCTGGCCTAGTTAGGTAAATTGTTGAAACATTGTAAATCAAGTGTGAAGGAAAGGTAAATATAATCTCAGTGGGAAAATTTAATATAGCAAAGAAAGAGAAAACGAATGATTTGGAAGAAGAATTTAATGAAATAGGAAAAAATGTTCGTAAATGATATCTCTTTTAAAAGATAAACAATTAGGAAAATGTAAACTTTGGGATAAAAATTGTGAGCTTGAAAAATAATTTAACAAATTAAAAGAATTTTTTTTATGTGAAACTGTTATTGGAAAATGGAGAAGGAATCAAAGTTCCCATTCATCTAACAAAGAGCCCAAAATATGAAGGCCCTGGATATAGAAAAGGTGAAAATAGAGTTCAACATGATACATGTTTAAACAAATTAGTCTAAAGAAAGAGAAAAAAATATTGTTATATGGAGCCTAATTAGATTGGTGGTTAAAATATCTCGAATTTTATCAGCTCTGTTTCACCCCAAATTATTTAACAGGGGTTTTGGGGTAGCGCCCCAAGGTGAGGTCAAGTGGTAACGCCCCTTGCGTGCTCCCTTTCACAATACAAGGCAAGGTCGAGGGGAAGTGTCCCATGTTCCTGAATGAATTATTATTTAATAATGGCATCAATTGTTAATTTCTATTTCCTAATATATTGTAACCCTAATTTTGTAACTTACATGTCTTTATAAAATGGCTAAGGGTTAGGGTTTTCTACAAAAACAATTGTAGCATTTTGCAATGGTATTGAGTTGCAAGGGATTGCTAGTTGTAATTGATTCGATTTACTGGATAATAATATTGGAATCTCTGTTTGGTGAGCATAGCCCAATTTTGAGTGAACCACATTAAAATTTTCTCCTCTCTCATATTATTTCTGTTATTTTTTATTCATTTGTTTTATCTTTATTTGCATATAATTGATATTTTCTACATGCAATTCCTAACAAAAATTAGTGTTCTCATTGCGAGAGAGAAGGTCACAAAAAATAAATGTACTG
Organism: Cryptomeria japonica; assembly: GCF_030272615.1. Lineage (NCBI taxonomy): Eukaryota > Viridiplantae > Streptophyta > Pinopsida > Cupressales > Cupressaceae > Cryptomeria > Cryptomeria japonica. The sequence goes on from NC_081413.1 coordinate 658,064,226, forward strand.
GGATTTGGATCCATTTAAAATTTGTGGTTTAAAAAATCATTCTAAAAATATGTGTTCGAAGAAAGAATGGAAGAAAGAATCTATGGTAGGTTATGTAAAAATGGATTGTGAATGCACCTATGGATCTAGTTGGAAAAAGCTTATAGGTGTGTTCAGAAGGTTGTACAAATGTTCATGAGTGAAGACTAATAGGAGTCATGAAATTTTTGGGTGTTCAAAAGAAATAACAGTTGGTGTAAATAATTATTCATCATGGATATTATTACACCTTACTTAAGTTTACTTAGGAAATGCATTTCATAGTAGTTTGGGTATGAGACACTTGGGTGTTTGTGCCACATTGGGATAGTGTGTGTAGGAGAATTTCCACCTTTTATGGTGTGATCTTGTTGTTACACTCCACATTCAATGGGTGATCCACCTCATGTGGACTATTATATTGTTTCTCCTACCTACCCACACCTATTTTCTACCTACCCTTGTTTCTTATTGATCCACATGTCATGTTTGTGTGCTCACATATCCATATAGCCTTGCCTATATAAGCAGGCTCATATTCATTGTATGTATCGATTGATGATCCAGTTGATTAGTATTTTCATCTTGACAAAATACAGTTTATTTCTATCATCTATTTTGTTATCTCTTGTTTGTGCTTTCCATTTCCTTTTGATCTTGGCAAAATCTCACAATAACAAGTGTTTTGAGTAAAAAGAAATCATTGTCTAGCAAGATATTTACATATTGTGAAGATGCATTAAGTTTTAGGATGTTTTTGAAGACTTAGAAGCAAAGAGTTTGAGAAATTTCCGTATAAATTAAGGAATCCCAACAAATGATAAAAGACCTTTGCAAATAAATAATTTGGGAAAGTCTGTAGGCATCATTATAGACAAAAGAAAAATTAACCAATGAATCTAAGAATTATGATTGCTACAATATCCATGGTAGTTGTGATTAAGGGAAAGTGGTTGAGATAGTAAAACCAACTACCCAACCATATAGTTATCTCCATATCATCCTCTTATTCTCTTTCTCAAAATGTTGTAAAAACCTTCAAGATCATTGTTTTTAGCTATACTTACCCCTAAATGGTATGGAACAAATAGTTTGTCAAAGTGCTCATGTCCCCCTTTATAATCACAAGTAAGGGATAATGGTGTAATCTGGGAAAAGTGACCCCTTTCCTTTATTTTTCAATTCTTTATCTGGAATACATCCAATTTGCCACATTACCTCAGCAAAACCCATTTTTAGATGAAAATTGAAAGACAATACATGTTGTTGTCCGGAAAAACCATAAATTCTGATTATAGTACTAATAAAGTATGAGATAAAGTGTTCCCAATCAAGTTCAATTCCGGGAAGAGGCACCCATTCCTTGGGGCTCACAAAGTCATGCAATTCTTTAGGAATCCTTGGTGAATTCACTCTCAACCTTTGTCCTAACCTAGAGGCAAAGTTGTTATCAGATCTTATATAGCTCGCCTCTTGTTTATCCCATGACATGTTTGTGCTCCAGAGCTGTATTGGAATCTCCTGATTATCTATTGTCCTTCTGAGGTTCATGGTACCCTCAAAATAATTTGAATTCTTTGAAAGGAACATATGCATAAGTAAATAATAGCAGGATAATTTAACACCAACAACCCGACTCTAAATGTCTAATAACCCCTCATGGTTCTTTTCCTCAAGATAAGGGGAAAAGTCAAAAACTATTGTAAAATCTGGATGTTGTATCTTCATAGACATGTACATGAAATCAGGCGACATCATTGTAATGGGACTAAAACCCAATACTTGGCATAAAGAGAAGAACGTAGCTTGGAAGTAATGAGTGAAAGCACCTTTTGGGAACAACTCTTCTGAACTAGGACCAATATGGTATGTTGTACTTCCCACTCTGGCTAAGCACATTGGAAGGAAACTCTTTCTAATGAATTCCTTCATCGTGTTATATTCTTCCTTTTTTTCATTTAAATCTACTGGCTCTTGGCTAGGGGATGGTTCATATAAGTCAAAAATATCTTGAAACTCCTCCCTTCTGATGGTTAATAGAATCTCCCCATCATTTCCCCTGATAACCCTTGAAACTAGGTCATATTTGTCTACAACAACCTTAAGCAAATCGACATCCATAAAAACACTCGGTACTACTAACTTGCCCAAGTCATACTGCCAAGGACTAGATAATGGGGAATTTAATTTCCTTCGTCCATATCATAGTTTCAAAATCTCTAACCCAGTTACCGATATATTAGTATCTGCTAAATGGAATGTTTTGTCAGTTAACCCTTACTCTAGGTTTTCCCATCAACAAACCTTTACCCCTATTTCTTATCATTTGTAGAAGGCTTTAATTGGTCTAAGAAATCATCATAAAGATTTATTTTCATATAATCCACCTCCACTGAATGTTTCCATGAGGGATCCATATTCTACAACTAGGGCTTTCTAATATATTTCCAAGTGAGGGAAAGAGGTCTTATCGCAAGTTTTTTTCAATATTTAGAGTAAATTCAAACAAATATCACTATTTGCTGCTTAGCCTCTTAACCCTAGGGAAAATTGAATTTTCCTTTTGTAATGTTTTACAATTTGTAATATAAATCTATTTCAAGAACATATGGAGAGCTTAGATAAACTTACTGCTTTTGATTTTTGCTAGAAATGACAATTCTGTGTTGCAGAGGGTCGCTTCAGTCTCCTTTAGTAGTAGGAAATTCTTCAGAATTTCTATAAAGTCTTTTGTGAATGAAAAACCTTTAAGAGTATTTTAATTATCATCCAGGAAAGGACACAAATGTCTTCTTCACAATTAATATTCATGCGAGCAAGACAACGACTCCTAGCTTTGTAATTAAGATGTTTGAAAAGTAGCAGTTGATTGTCCTCCTAGTTGGCCAATCCAACGATCATCTCCTTGTTGACTCATCACTTGTTCTTTCATCTGTATCAGTGGCCCCTCAAAATTGTGATACGTCAAGATCACCTCATCTTCCTATCAAACTCCATCAATGGCCTCACTGTAGGTCTTTCTGGCAAATTCAAGACACGTGGCATCATCGTGTGATGCCACGGTCCGTAACCACCCTACAACTTCCATTGCGGGAATACAAGGGTCATCTGATCTACTCAAATTTTACCACCTAGTATACCTCTCATTGACTCTTCTTGGAATTAAAAATCAAGCACATTTTTCCTCAAGATAAAACATCCTCATCCATTCTAAGCACGTTCAAATTGATGGGACTATTAGTAGACCAACCTATACCACTTGCGAATCGGTATTAAAATGCCTTCAACCGGTTGTGCTGCTAACTCTGTTGGTTTTTCTGATAACACACGACACAATCTTGTGATACTGGGGTCATGAAAATCCTCGCATCTTTGATAAGAGGGAAGCACTAGCCGTTCGATCTATCCTTTCTTTAATAGACGGTCAGGGTATTTAGTATTTGTCAAACTTAGGAAAATATAAGCGCGGGCAAAATTGTTTAGAATAGGATCGTTAGTAGGAAATTTATGCACTTGACTTAGGGAAATATATTTTATGAACCGGTTAACCAACATTTTGCCTAGACAATAAGATGGCCCACTCATGGAAAGGGTGTCGTCGATTTTAAGTGAGAAAAAGGTAACAACAACATATATCAAGGACCAAAAACTCACTTTCAAACCACCTTTTAATCATAAAATACACAAGCCTTAAAGCCCTAAACCCTGATAACTTGACCAAGGGCGAAATAAAACTAGGATGACCAAATTTTGTAAGACATAAATTGAAGGTCCTATCACCACCCAAAACTTCTGTAGAAATTGGTGATGAAATAACTAAACATGGCATGTTGAAGAATGCTGAGTTTTATTATGATAAATTAGAGGTTGATGAACAAAGATAGGTAGAGGAAGCAGTCCTGTTATACTTACATATCTATAAGAAAGCATTAATAGAGAGAAAATCAAATACCGGCTAAGTTATATAAAATGTTTGATGCTAGAAGATTATCTACTATGCAAGAAGATAAACGCATTAAAATGTAAGAAATTTTAGCTATCTGTGTTAGCATAGCTTTAGATGAGATGGAAAAGACAATTGAGGCTGCAGATAGAAAGGTTTTCAATAGCAAACATAGACTAACTAGCTTGATGCTAGAGAGAATGAATGAAGTAATAAAGGAAACACAGAAAGCATGGATCAATTATTTGGGAGAACATAGAGGACTCCTTACTTCACCAGAGACCAAAACTGATATTGTAGATACACCAGTTGAAGGGAAAGAAAAAGGGATTCTGGGTACTCCATCCTTAGTTTTGAAAAATATCAAAATAGTGGAAATTGAGCCACCGGTAAACACAATTGTATAGACAAATACTGAGACACTGCTTAATACTGGGAATGAACAAGATAAAATTATATAGTATAGTAATGTATAGGTTGAGGATACTATTCCTAGAGAGAAACCGATAGTTGCACAGACTGCACCAGGTGGCAAAGCCACCGGTGCAAGTGAGGAGGTAATAAAGGATAAATAATCAGAGGAGATTCAAAACCAAATGGGATACTTATGTGGAATTACTGGAGAAAGGTTATCCGGAAATTTTGAAATTGGTCAAGCTCCGTTAAGACAATTTTGGAGGTATTCAATGTACAGTTCTTATTCTTTGACATTATTTTTAAATTTTTTGGCATTGATGTCAAAGGAGGAATAGTACAAATGTGAAAAAGAATTGCATACGTTAGGGGGAGTTACAGAGTTTTTTGAGTTTTGGAAATAAGGATTATTTTGCAAATTCAGCTCAAGGGGAGCAGGGCTCGATGAAACTAGCAGATTAAACCATGATCGCTTTTTTGCATGAGTGTTGCCATCAATTCCAAAGGGGGAGATTGTTTGGCAATTCACACTCTATATATTGGTTTCACTATGTTTTCATTGATGGCAACATGATTTTGGGTTCCGGCTTCATATGGTGTACCAGCAAGAACTTCACAGACTCTACACTGGCACCGACACCGGTAGATAGAAGATTTCTTTGGTCACCAACAATATAGGCTGACATGGTATAGTAAAGGTTATTGGTATTGGAGGCTAACATATCTTAGATCCAGCATCGAAAATTTGTTTTAATCCTTAGATATTTATGTTATCTAGTCGACATGTAAACTAACATTGTATATATCTTTGTAATCTAGCATAAGGCATTAAAATTGTATAGGGTATATAGGGCAAATTAATTAGATCATTTTGATAGATTAAGGATATGGATGTAATGGATCATGATGCAAATGTAATGTAATGTGAAATATATCAAAGATTTTATACGTGAGGAATTTATTATAACGATTGTTTTGGTAAAGGGGTTTACGGTTTTAGACCGAAAGAGACAGAGCTTAAATAGGAACTTTATTCTGGCATAGGGATGCTATCTTAACAGTTCACACTTCTCTGGATTGTTGTGTGGAATTTTATGTAGTCAGTGAGACTCTTATTGTGATTGAGTAGTGTGCTCTAGGTTGTAAGTCTTCCTACAAGTGCAGGCACGTCATATATTGTAATATCTCTTCATATGGCCAGTGAATTGATATTGTGGGTCACAAATCCCATTGTGGTTTTTCCTCTTTGAGGTTTGCCACATATAAATCTGTGTGTTATGATACTCATTTATGTTTTTGGCTTATTTTTTGTATTACTTCTTTCAATTCTATTTATACAGGTATACCGATTGGTGTATGATTGTTTTGTTAAGGCTAAAATCTACTATTTCGGTATAACACTGAATCACCCCCCCATCTCAATGTTATTGGTTTCCAAAACATTTATATAGAAACTATATTATAAAATACTTTTCTACTAATTATTTAAATTTTAAAGGTTTGAAATACAAATGTTTTTTTACATCTTGCAATTGTTCATAATACTTCAATATAACCTTTATCATTTATAAATTCTACTTCGATGTGCACCTTGAAATTTGATATATAAATTACCCCATGTTTGAAAAATATTACTTTTCATGTTAGTGATTATTTTTACTTTATCATGGATTTATATATTAAATCATAGGCACATCAAGTCTAGGGAGAATATAATGGTGACAAATATATAAATATATTAGATCAAAAGATTGTAAGGTACTTCTAAGCTTCTCCTAGCAGTCATTTATCTATTTGTCAATATCAAAGGTGAATTTTAAAAAAATGAGACAAGATTTATATAGTTTACCGTCTTTTGACAATGTGTTTGAAATGGTCTACAGTCTCTTATTCAATGTCACCATTTCATCTTCAATCATTTTCAAGAATGTCTATTTTCCCACTTCCTTAAATCTGTCCAAAACTTTATGTGTAGCCGTTTTCTCCAAAGAGTCAAAATTATTGTTTAAATTGTTAATCAATTGAATCAATTTACGGAAGGGGCTATTATCTAAATATAGTTGTACATTTGTAGCCACCTTGTGTGAAACATCAATAGACATCAAAATTAGATTTTTATCTTCAATTTCAGATTTCACCTAGTCTTGGCTGGCTTGAACTTGGACTGTAGCAGCAAGCATAAGCTTCTCTAAAAGAAATAACTTACCAGGATCAACTAGCCCATCAAGATTGATCTGGGGTGAAATCCCTATTACTAGAGGAGTGGCAATTGCTGGATCGAATATACCTTTGCCTGTGTCTACCTTAGCTATCTCAGCTTCTCCTAACCTAGCATCCTTCTGTTGAATCTCAGGGCCTGTAGTGCTGTCAGTCACCAGAGAATCGTCACCAGTCTCAATATCAACTGTGGTGTTACCTTGGTCTTTTGGTTGATCCTCAGGATAAGTTTCAACCTTCCGACTTCTGGAATCACCTTGTTTGTCATTCGAATGAGATGATTTAAAGGCATCCTTATACAGAGGGTCATTCTAAATTATCTTCTTCCAAATTTCCTCTCTCTTTTCTCACCTCCTCAATATTACCAATCATTATCCTATTTATTCTATTTTAACTTTTGAATTCCTTTTTATTGGCTTCTTCAAGCAATTTGTTAACTTCATCATAAGTTATACATGTATATCTATTAACAAGTGCTCTGTCCTTCATCTGTTTATCCATTTTACTTGCATTCATCCGTCTAGCATCTATAATACTATATAGGTCCTTTGGAGTGGACTTCTCTAAGTCAATCAATGTCTTACTAAAACTGTGTAAATACAATACTATGGCTTCCTCTACCTTTCTTTGATGACCGCTATCAAAACTATCAAAATTTGCATGAAGATTCTTCAAATTTCCATCCACTGATATCTCATCTATCAACCAGTTTGCTAATAGTGTAGGAATTATTGTATTCTTACCTTCTATATTTCAAAAATCAAGGTCCTTGTCTAATTGACTTTTGACCTGTCTACTTCTTTCGGGTCTTTCGGAGGCAGCAGGATTTGACTTGATCTTTTTGGTGTGCTAATCTCCACCAGATTGGGCATTTCTCACCTATTCGACAAAATTACCTCTTTTCTTTTCTTTTCCTTCCTCTTCCTTAGATTACATTTTTGAGTCCACCAAAGATACAACAACATATGTTCTTTTAGGTTTTTCTTTTTGTTTCGACACACCTTATCTGGATGGGGTAAGCTTTGTAGGTTGTGCCATCGAAGAAAGAATTTAATTAGTTGCCTCCTTTTGAGAATATTTCTATCTAGCCTTCTTCACCTCCTCCTTGGTGAATCTCATCTAAGTAGCTACTTCTTCTGCCATCTTTGATACCTTTTTCTTTTGGGTAAGAGTAGTGAATTGCTAGCGCAAACTAAGGTCCTTTTTTTTAAATATCCCAAATCTCCCTTACTTTGGATACACCGATTGGGAAAAAATCTTCTGAACTAGGACCAATATGGTATGTTGTACTTCCCACTCTGGATAAGCACATTGGAAGGAAACTCTTTCTAATGAATTCCTTCATCATGTTATATTCTTCCTTTTTTTCATTTAAATCTACTGGTACTTGGCTAGGGGATGGTTCATATAAGTCAAAAATCTCTTGAAACTCCTCCCTTTTGATGGTTAATAGAATCTCCCCATCATTTCCCCTGATAACCCTTGAAACTGGGTCATATTTGTCTACAACAACCTTAAGCAAATCAACATCCATAAAAACACTGGGTACTACTAACTTGCCCAAGTCATACTGCCAAGGACTAGATAATGGGGAATTTAATTTCCTTTGTTCATATCACAGTTTCACTGAATGTTTCCATGAGGGATCCATATTCTACAACTAGGGCTTTCTAATATATTTCCAAGTGTGGGAAAGAGAACTAGGACTTATCACATGTTTTTTTCAATATTTAGAGTAAATTCAAACAAATATCACTATTTGTTGCTTAGCCTCTTAACCTTAGAGAAAATTGAATTTTACTTTTGTAATTTTTTACAATTCGTAATATAAATCTATTTTGAGAACATATGGAGAGCTCAGATAAAATTACTACTTTTGATTTTTGCTAGAAATGACAATTCTATGTTCCAGAGGGTCGCTTCAGTCTCCTTTAGTAGCAGTAAATTCTTCAGAATTTCTATAAAGTCTTTTGTGAATGAAAAACCTTTAAGAGTATTTTAATTATCATCCAGGAAAGGACACAAATCTCTTGTCCACCATTAATATTCATGTGAGCGAGACAATGACTCCTAGCTTTGTAATTAAGATGTTTGAAAAGTAGCAGTCGATCATCCTCCTAGTTGGCCAATCCAATGATCATCTCCTTGTTGACTCATCACTTGTTCTTTCATCTTTATCAGTGGCCCCACAAAATTGTGATACATCAGGATCACCTCATCTTCCTATCAAACTCCATCAATGGCCCCACTGTAGGTCTTTCTAGAAAATTCAGGACACATGGCATCATCGTGTTATGCCACGGTCCATAACCACCCTACAACTTCCATTGCAGGAATACAAGGGTCATCTGATCTACTCAAATTTTACCACCTAGCATACTTCTCATTGACTCTTCGTGGAATTAAAAATTGAGCACCTTTTTCCTCAGGATAAAACATCCTCATCCATTCTGAGCATGTGCAAATTGATGGGACTATTAGTAGACTGACCTTTACCACCTGCGAATCAGTATTAAAATGCCTTCAACCGGTTGTGCTACTAACTCTACTAGTTTTCAATGATAACACATGACACAATCTTGTGATGCTGGGGTCATGAAAATCTTCGTATCTTTGATCAAAGGGAAGCACAAGCCATTCAATCTATCCTTTCTTTAACAGACGGTCGGTGTATTTAGTATTTGTCAGACTTAGGAAAATATATGCGTAGGCATAATTGTTTAGAACGGGATCGACAGTAGGAAATTTATGCACTTGACTTAGGGAAATATATTTTATGAACTGCTTAACCAAGATTTCACCTAGAGAATAAGATGGCCCCGCTCATGGAAATGGTACCCTCGATTTTTAGTGAGAAAAAGGTAACAACAACATATATCAAGGACCAAAAACTCACTTTCAAACCACCTTTTAATCATAAAATACACAAGCCTTAAAGCCCTAAACCCTGATAACTTGACCAAGGGTGAAATAAAACTAGGATTACCAAATTTTGCAAGACATAAATTGAAGGTCCTATAACCACCCAAAACTTCTATAGAAATTGTTGATGAAATAACTAAAGATGGCATGTTGAAGAATGCTGAGTTTTATTATGATAAATTAGAGGTTGATGAACAAAGATAGGTAGAGGAAGCAATCCTGTTATACTTACATATCTATAAGAAAGCTTTAATAGAGAGAAAATCAAATACTGGCTGAGTTATATAAAATGCTAGATGCTAGAAGATTATCTACTATGCAAGAAGATAAACACATTAAAATGTAAGAAGTTTTAGCTATTTGTGTTACTATAGCTTTAGATGAGTTGGAAAAGACAATTGAGGCTGTAGATAGAAAGGTTTTCAATAGCAAACATAGAGTAACTAGCTTGATGCTAGAGAGAATGAATGAAGTAATAAAGGAAACACAGAAAGCATGGATCAATTTTTTGGGAGAACACAGAGGACTCTTTACTTCACCAGAGACCAAAAATGATATTGTAGATACACTGGTTGAAGGGAAAGAAAAAGGGATTCTAGGTACTCCATCCTTAGTTTTGAAAAATATCAAGATAGTGGAAATTGAGCCACTGGTAAACATAATTGTATAGACAAACACTGAGACACTGCTTAATACTAGGAATGAACAAGATAACATTGTACAGTATAGTAATGTATAGGTTGAGGATACTATTCCTAGAGAGAAACTGACAGTTGCACAGACCGCACCAGGTGGCGAAGCCACCGGTGCAAGTGAGGAGGTAATAAAGGATAAATAATCAGAGGAGATTCAAAACTAACTAGGATACTTATGTGGAATTACTGGAGAAAGGTTATCCAGAAATTTTGAAATTGGTCAAGCTCCAATAAGACAATTTTTGAGGTATTCAATCTATAATTCTTATTCTTTGACATTAATTTTAAATTTTTTGGCATTGATGTCAAAGGGGGAATAGTACAGATGTGAAAAAGAATTGCATACATTAGGGGGAGTTATAGAGTTTTTTGAGTTTTTGAAATAAGGAGTATTTTGCAAATTCAACTCAGGGGGAGCAGGGCTCGATGAAACCGATAGATTAAACCATGACCACTTTTTTGCATGAGCATTACCATCAATTCCAAAGGGGGAGATTGTTGGCAATTCACACTCTATATATTAGTTTCACTATTTTTTCTTTGATGGCAACATGATTTTGGGTTACGGCTTCATATGGTTTACTAGCAGGCACTTCACAAACTCTACACCGGCACCGACACCGGTAGACAAAAGATTTCTTTGGTCACCGACAATATAGGCTGACATGGTATAGTAAAGGTTATTGTTATTGGAGGCTAACATATCTTAGATCCAGCATCAAAAATTTGTTTTAATCCTTATATATTTATGTTATCTGGTCGACATGTAAACTAATATTGTATATATCTATGTAAGCTAACATAAGGCATTAAAATTGTATAGGGTATATAGGGCAGATTAATTAGATCATTTTGATAGATTAAGGATATGGATGTAATGGATCATGATGCGAATGTAATGTAGTGTGAAATATATCAAAGATTTTGTATGTGAGGAATTTATTGTAAGGATTGTTCTAGTAAAGGGGTTTACGGTTTCAGATTGAAAGAGACAGAGCTTAAACCAGAACTTTATTCTAGCATAGGAGATGCTATCTTACCAGTTCACAGTTCTCCGGATTGTTGTCTGGAATTTTATGTAGTTAGTGAGAGTCTTATTGTGATTGAGTAGTGTGCTCTAGGTTGTAAGTCTTCCTACAAGTGCAGGCTCATCATATATTGTAATAACTCTTCATATGGCTAGTGAATTGATATTGTGGGTCACAAATCCCACCGTGGTTTTTCCTCTTTAAGGTTTTCCACGTATAAATCTGTGTGTTATGATACTCATTTATGTGTGTGGCTTATTTTTTGCATTACTTCTTTAAATTCTATTTATACCAGTATACCAGTTGGTGTATGATTGTTTTGTTAAGGCTAAAATCTACTATTTCCTTATAACACTGAATCACCCCCCCATCTCAATGTTATTGGTTTCCAAAACATTTATATAGAAACTATATTATAAAATACTTTTCTACTAATTATTTAAATTTTAAAGGTTTGAAATACAAATGTTTTTTTACATCTTGCAATTGTTCATAATACTTCAATATAACCTTTATCATTTATAAATTCTACTCCGATGTGCACCTTGAAATTTGATATATAAATTACCCCATGTTTGTAAAATATTACTTTTCATGTTAGTGATTATTTTTACTTTATCATGGATTTATATATTAAATCATAGGCACATCAAATCTAGGGAGAATATAATGGTGAAAAATATATAAATATATTAGAACAAAAGATTGTAAGATACTTGTGAGCTTGTCCTAGTAGTCATTTATCTGTTTGTCAATATCAAAGGTGAATTTTAAAAAAATGAGACAAGATTTATGTAGTTTACCGTCTTTTGACAATGTGTTTGAAATGATCTGCAGTCTCTTATTCAATGTGAACATTTCATCTTCAATCATTTTCAAGAATGTTTGTTTTCCCACTTCCTTAAATCTGTCCAAAAATTTATGCGTAGCCATTTTCTCCAAACAGTCAAAATTGTTGTTTACATTGTTAATCAACTAAATCAATTTACGGAAGGGGCTATTATCTGAATCTAGTTTTACATTTGTAGCCACGTTGTGTGAAACATCAATAGACATTAAAATTAGCTTTTTATCTTCAATTTTAGATTTCACCTAGTCTTGGCTGGCTTGAACTTGGACTGTAGCAGCAAGCATAAGCTTCTCTCAAAGAAATAACTTACCAGGATCAACTAGCCCATCAAGATTGATCTAGGGTGAAATCCCTATTACTAGAGGAGTGGCAATTGCTGGATTGACTATACCTTTGCTTGTCTCCACCTTAGCTATCTCAGCTTCTCCTAACCTAGCATCCTTCTGTTGAATCTCAAGGCTTGCAGTGCTATCAGTCACCAAAGAATTGTCACCAGTCTCAATATCAACTGTGGTGTTACCTTGGTCTTTTGGTTGATCCTCAGGATAAGTTTCAACCTTTCGACTTCAGGAATCACCTTGTTTGTCATTCGAATGAGATGATTTAAAGGCATCCTTGTACAGAGGGTCATTCTAAATTATCTTCTTCCAAATTTCCTCTCTCTTTTCTCACCTCCTCAATATTACCAATCATTATCCTATTTATTCTATTTTAACTTTTGAATTCCTTTTTATTGGCTTCTTCAAGCAATTTGTTAACTTCATCATGAGTTATACATGTATATCTATTAATAAGTGCTTTCTCCTTTATCTCTTTATCCATTTTACTTGCATTCATCCTTCTAGCATCTGTAATACTATATAGGTCCTTTGGAGTGGACTTCTCTAAGTCAATAAATGTCTTACTAAAACTATGTAAATACAATACTACGGCTTCCTCTACCTTTCTTTGATGACCACTATCAAAACTGTCAAAATTTGCATGAAGATTCTTCAAATTTCCATCCACTGATATCTCATCTATCAACTAGTTTGCTGATAGTGGAGGAATTATTGTATTCTTAGCTTCTATATTTCCAAATTTGAGGTCCTTGTCCAATTGACTTTTGACCTGTCTACTTCTTTGGGGTCTTCCGGAGGCAGTAGGATTTGACTTGATCTTCTTGGTGGGCTAATCTCCACCGGATTGGGCATTTCTCACCTATTTGACAAAATTACCTCTTTTCTTTTCTTTTTCTTCCTCTTCTTTAGATTACATTTTTTAGTCCACCGAAGATAAAACAACATATGTTCTTTTAGGTTTTTCTTTTTGTTTTGACACACCTTATCCGGATGGGGTAAGCTTTGTAGGTTGTACCATCAAAGAAAGAATTTAATTAGTTGCCTCCTTTTGAGAATATTTCTATCTAGCCTTCTTCACCTCCTCCTTGGTGAATCTCATCTAAGTAGCTACTTCTTCTGCCATCTTTGATACCTTTCTCTTTTAGGCAAGAGTAGTGAATTGCTGGCACAAACTAAGGTCCTTTTCTTTAAATATCCCAAATCTCTCTTACTTGGGATACACCAATTGACTCAAGAGATGTTTTGCATAACCTTCAAGTATAACAGAGTCAACTTCATACCCCATGGACATGATCTACACAATTTGGTGCTCCACTACTTCCATCAAGCATTGATCCTTATCGACCATAAATAAAATGGTTTGCTCATACTTCTCAACAACCTGCTTAGGAATCATTTCCCTATTTTTCATTGAGGCTGGGGAGGTTTGGAAGTATCCCTAGAGGGAAGATATTCTCATAGTACCATCACCAATTTCCCACAGACCTTCCTAGATCTGCATGGCCAATGGTCTATCATAGGCCCATTGGACCTTGCCATTTATATTGGGTATCTCTTGAAAGAAGTATTGTGCCAGGAAAATAAAGAGTGTACCATATTTAAATGTATGCCTTTTGTCCTCCTTTATCTTCTTTAGATTGCTTAATAATTCATTTCGAAGTGTCACGCACATGTCATACATGGAAAGATAGGGGGAGAGAGAGATGGATAAAGAGAGAGAGATGGAAAGGGGGAGATAGAGGGAGGGATAGAGGGAGAGATAGAGATAGAGGGCAGAATAGAGAAGGGGACTCAGAGAGAGAGATGATCAGATATAGACACCTAAGAGAGGGAGAGAGAGAGAGAGAGAGAAAGATAGAGACCAAAGAGATAAACAGAGGGGAGGTGAGAGAGAGAGAAAGATAGTGTGAGAGATAGAGAGAGTCTAAGTGAGAGGAAGAGATGGAAGGATAGTATAAGAGACTAGAGAGAGAAGTGCAAAGAGAGGGACAAAGAGAGAGTGAGAAAGAAAGGGAGAGAAGGAGAGAGAGAGAGAGAGAGAGAGAGAGAGAGAGGAGAGAGAGAGAGAGAGAGAGAGAGAGAGAGACATGAAATCAAGGGAGATTGAGATAGAGAGATAAAGAATGAGAGGGAGAGAGAGAGAGAGAGAGAGAGAGAGAGAGAGAGAGTGTTAAGTGAAAAATAGAAAGGGAGGGGTGGAGGTAGGGAGAGAGTGGAAAAGAGATACACTTGACAAAGGAGGAGAGTGAGAGAGAGAGATAGAGGAGAGAGAGAGAGAGAGAGAGAGAGAGAGAGAGAGAGAGAGAGAGAGAGAGAGAGAGAGAGAGAGAGAGAGAGAGAGAGAGAGAGAGAGAGAGAGAGAGAGAGAGAGAGAGAGAGATTTGATAGAGGGGAGAGAGACTTGAGAGAAAGAGGAATGGATCAAGATGGGGAGAGAGAATGAGAGTTATAGGGAACAAAATACTTGATAGAGCTAGAGAAAGGGAGGGGGAGGGAGAGAAAGATAATGGGAGAGAGAGACATTGAAGAGAGGGGGAGAGAGTGAGAGATAGAGCTATTTGAGAGAGGGAGAGAAAGAGAGAGATAGACAAAAGAGAGAAAGAGGGTGAGGGAGATGAGAAAGAGAGGGAGAGATACGTAAGATAGATAAGAAAGTAGAGAAGGACAGGTTTATGAGATAAATAGGTAGGGGTTGAGGAAGAGAGAGGGAGAATGTAGGGAAGAGACGAGAGAGATAATACTGATATGAGCATGCTTATTACTAAAATTTGACTAAGTTTAAAATTTATAAGAATACTCAAAAAACTAGAATCTTCATTATAACTCTTAGAGATCTGGAACCACTCTCAAACATCTTGACAATATCTAAGAAAAATTAAAGACAAAGAGAAATGCCACTTATACTAAAATATTATATTTTATTTATATATCCTACCAAAAAACCTAATGGAACACTAAATCAACTGCATACAAGTCCATATTACTAATTTAAATTTTATTGATATACAAACGCATATGTATTTTACAAACTAAAACTGTGTATGGGGTTTTAGTTTCTAAACCGCATACATGATTAGTATACTTTAAACCCCATACACTATTTAGCTTTAGTCAGGCTTGGCAAAAAGAGCCTAAACTTCTATAAGGGGTTTCTAAAATTTGAAATACCGTGTCTACATTTTGTGTTTTTTCATGTTTTTTTGGGGTGTGTCCACTTTTTTGCATACCATCTTGGTGCACACCGAATATTGATATTGAAAATGATTGAAAACAACTATCTTGACATTGGCTAGGGTTAAAATGATGTCCAATTAAATTAAGAGTTGATAAAGATCATGAAACGACAATTGAGATTGATGTCAAGAAGACCTAATTCAAATTTGAGAAAATGGGATCGAATAGGAAAAGAATGCGAAATAATGACACAATTACAACAATTACACGTCATCCCCAATTTACTGCTCGTTAAATAAATTTGTTTTTCTTTTATAACATTCTATCTTTTTAAAACTAAAATAATGGGGCTTCATTTCATATGGAATCCTTTCTTTTCTGTCACATCATCCCCAATTTATTACTGCTGGTTAAAATAAATGTGTTTTCTTTTGATAACATTCTATCTTTTTAAAACTGAAATAATGGGGCCTCATTTCTGCTATTTAAATATATGTGTTTTTCTTTTGATTACATTCTATCTTTTTAAGACTGAAATAATGGGGCTTCATTTCTATCTTGCCTCATTAATAAAAAAATTAGTTTTCTAAATTTTATTTATTATATTTTTCAATCTATTAATATAACTAATGTTATTTTTATTATAAGCCTTCTTCAATCTATCAAATCTAATAATTCTATCATCTTAATTCTATTTTAAGATTAACAAATTTATTTTTAAGTAACATAAAATGAATATCAATATATTTCAAAGATTCTAACATTTCTTCAAATTATTTAAATTATAAAAAAATTAATTAAATTTAATTTAATAATACTTAAATCTCAAAACTAATAAACTTTTTTATAATAAACCAAAATAACTTCAAAAATGATCAACTAAGCATGTACAATTTAAAAAAATTTAAAATGAAATTATAATAAATAACATAAATTACTTAATGAAAAGTATAATGCTAGGTTGTTGGAGGGGGCCTTCCTAAAAAATAGAGCTTGGGTTGGAGAAGGAGCTGCTGAGATTTAACTCCCAAAAGAAGTTGTTAAACTCCAAAATTTAAGGAAACCACTGATCTCATGAATATAAGATTTTTGTATGTGCATAATAAAAACAAGTAAAAATAATTTATTTCCCTCCAAAACTATTTTTCTAATAGAAATTAAATTAACAAAAGATTTTGTATGTGCATAATAAAAACAAGAAAAATTTATTTCCATCTATAACTGTTATTTAATAAAAATTAAATTTAGATGTTTAACAAGTAGGATGCCTCTATTTTTGAAAAAGATCTTAAATAATCTTACAACACAATTTTTTTATATTTATAAAACCCCATCTTCTTTAAAATAGAGTTTAAACCCCTCTCATGTAAATCATTCCATGATATCTTTTCAGTCTCTTATTCTCTTAATAAAGAGAGAAAATTCTAGGAATACTAAGAATACCTCCTATAGAAGAAAGAAGAATGATTGGGTACAATAGTAATGTTTATTCTCTAAATAAAGAGAGAGAAAATACTAGGAATACTAAGAATACCTCCTATAGAAGAAAGAAGAATGATTGGGTACAATAGTAATGTTTATGGTGATGTGCAGGCAGAGCAGCACACAAAGCTATTATCAGTTTGCTGACAACACTTTTGGGTAGGGTGATAAGGCATGGTGTCTTTACTGCATCCGTACAACTGCCACATGGTTGCGCAGTGACTGAATCCCTGCATTTCAATTAAAAGAAGAAATATTTCATGAAGAAAAAGATTACATTTAAACTGACCATTCCCATTAGATGTTTCTAAGCAAACATCTAACTATTGTTGCAGACCAGCACACAAAGCTACTATGGTGTCTTTACTGCATCCCGTACAACTGCCAGATTGAAATTCAATTGTTTAGAGATTGAAATGCATTTAATTGGCAAGGTTGTCAAATACTCTCTGAGATGTTTCTATTGTTTCTATTGTTGTAAAATAGTATTGAATCTTGATATTAGATATACAAATGATGAACATGAATCAGTTGTCTTTTTTTGTCTTTAAATAATTATTTGTTCTCAAGGGTTAGCAAGCTCTTCAAAATTTACCGTTGCATAATTCAATTTCATTATATTATTTAATAATCTTATTTATTTTGAAATTAGAGACTATATTACATATACATATTAATATTATAATTTTTTAAATTATATATAAAAATAAAGATTTAACATTTATAAAAGACAAAGAAAACTTGTATGAATATATCTCACCCATCACTGTAATTGGTGAAAGAAAAATAAGAAGAATAAGAATGCAAGCATACAATGAAGAGCCCATCACAACTCCTTTGCCTGCCATTTGTTTTGAAATTACAAAATTATATGCAATGATAATAAAGAAGTATTTATATATTAAAAGCATGAATTATTTAGGGAAGTTCTGCGTTTTCTCTCAACACATTGGAAACAAGACAAGTATTTATATATTAAAAGCATGAATTATTTAGGTAAGTTCTTCATTTTCTCTCAACACATTGGAAACTTTGTTGTTTGAAATTCAATTGTGTAGAGATTGAAATGCACACATTGGAAACTTTGTTGTTTGAAATTCAATTGTGTAGAGATTGAAATACATTTAATTGGCAAGGTTGTCAAATACTCTGAGAGATGCTTCTATTGTTTCTATTGTTGTAAAATAGTATTGAATCTTGATATTAGATATACAAATGATGAACATGCATCAGTTCTCATTTTTTTTTTTAGGTTGCATTTAAATAATTATTTCTTTCGCGGTAAACTATTTTGAATGATGAAGATACATAATATTCAAAATATCCCAATCATACTTAATATTTCATTCTATAGATAAAATTTCTAATTAATTTTTTCCTTTAAAAAGTTATTTTATTAACTTAATTATTATTATCAAGAATTAATTTATTTTACTTTAGAACTATTTTTTTTTAGTTAAAATAAATTTTAAATAATATATATTTAAACATATATACCAGCTATATTATAAATGCCTATTTATTAAATATTTAAATTTTTAATGTTTTAAATAAATAATATATATTTACATCTTATAATTGTTCATTATACTTTCATATAGCCTTTATCATTTATCAATTCTAATTCCACATTGTTAGTCCACCTGTAAGTTTTCCTTTTAAAAAAATATATTCCAATTTGCGGGTTATCTTGAAAAAAGTCAGTTGTTCCGGTCTTTGTCACCAAATTTTCAAATGTGTTCACTTGGTCTTCGGTCATTGAATTTTTGAACCCGTTGAATCTCGTGTTCAAGTAGTTCAAGGGTTCAATGTTCAAAATGCCTTTTTAGTGGGTCACGATAATGCATTGTTATATGAAGAGCGAAAGTCTTTCTTTTTATGTTAAGTCAATATGCGGTCTTGAACTTTGAACCAAATTTCAAGTGGTTCAAGAGGTTCAAGGTTCACTTTAATTACTCCTTTTCTTAGTCGCTCGTTCCCAGTGTTGTTTGTGTGCTGACCATTACTATTTTATTGCCTAAATGAACTTGAACCATTGAACCTCCTGTTCAAGTGGTTCAAGGTTCATAAGTTCTTTTCAAACTAATCTGAAAAGCTTTTTGGTGGAAATAAAAGCGGTGTGACAAGAAAGAATATTCCCTTATTTAGCTTTTTGAAATTCTAAATGTGGAAAGTAATCATGAAAATATGAAATTTCCTGTGTGGAAGTGATGGCTAATTAAGAAGGTGTCAAGTTTGTTATTTCACCATTAATTCACATGCTTGAAGTAAATCATGATGAAGCGTGTGCAACCCTATTGATATTTCCCCATCTGATTAAAGGAAGATGTATAAGTTTATTTCCATATTTTGGAAGGTCACAGTTGCCTGACTTCAATTAATTGGAGGCATCGAAGGTAAATCCAACACTGTTCTCTAGAAGAATTTCTAGTTTTCATGGTGTTATCGGGTAAGTTCAGTTGTCTTCTCCTATGTTGTGTTTCTTTGTGCATTGAAGTTTTATCAGTATAGAAAAGGAGAAGATCTGAAAAAATTGTTGGGGTAGCATATTGTATTGTTGTTAGAATTTCTTGGTTAAGGGAATACATAGTTAAAATGAGGCCTGTGCTGCCAAAGCTTGACTAAACCTCATGTTTAGTATCCTGCTGGAAATGGAAGACACCTCCTTAGTTCATGCAGATTTGGGGAATTTCCTTGAAAGGACTAAGAATCCTCAGGCTGGGTCGCTAATGGAGGAGATAGTTAAGAGTGGTCTTGTGGAAGCTGCTGCATTTCCATTAGTTGCGCCATGTCTAGATTTAGTCTTGACTTGTATGAACAGATATGATTCTGAGAACAGATATATCAGAACTAGTGATGGTGAAGTGTTAGTCCATATTAATAGGGAAACGGTGATGGCGACAATGGTTATTTCACATAAAGAGGATTATGATGATTGGACCATTGGAAATTCATACGCCTATTTCTTAGAGAAGAAGTGTAAGTACAAAAGTATAATTGCAAGAAATTGGCTCTTGAGGGTTCAGAAAGGAGGATCACGACTACCCAAACCGTTAACTAGAGAATACCTCATCACTGAGGTGTAGGACATTGTTGTGGTTTTAAAAAGGGTGAAAGGGAATTCACATTCCTTCTATTGGGAAGATTGGATGTACTTTTTCATCCAAGTGGTTCTATCTAGTGTCAGATTTCTGGATTGGTCTCAGGTGATTGTAGAGAGGTTTCACGAGGGGCTAAGCAACTTTGTGGGTATGACTTGGTTTTACATGTCTTCTTACTTGTTTTATATTTTGTCCTGCACAAAGGATTGGCCTAGATTACCCAATGAACATTGGATTGATGGAATGAGGGTTTATGATTTTTACCCTTTGCTGTGATAACAGAGATATGTTGAACAAATTGACAGATGGAATGGAGTCTTTGCGGGAAGACTGGCCTTTGAACTCTAGGGTGATGCCAACAAGAGAATGTCCATAGAGGCTATGGAATTTGTGAGTATTTATGGAAGCTTCTTTATCTAGTTTCCACAGTTTACTTACATACAGGTAGGTGGTTTTGAAGGCCAACCATTCAAATTACCTAGGTACGCCTTTGATAGCTTCGTACTTACAGAGGTGAGTAGGGAGCTAGCCCATATAGAAAAAAGACTAGGGGCAAAGGGATAATCCAAGGTGGCATTTCTCGTTGATCTTGGGTATTACAGCTACAAATCAGTATCAGATGCTTTGAATCTGGAACTAGAGTTTAAAAGGATGAATCTACAGCTATATGTAGCTATGTGAAGTTTTGACAGCAAAGGTTATGCAAGGGAGAACCTTAACATAGACAGTCATTTCTGCCATGAACCCCAGATGGAAGATTATAGGGAAAATTGCATGGATGAGCATGAAGTGAGAAAGAGGCTGTGGTCAACATTCACTTGTGATAGATAGTTGTCTTGAGGCTCCCAATTAATACATCAGGTGTGTTGGAAGATACAGAGGAAGATGTCATGGACCCTGAGTTTGGTACTGAGATTGAATGAAAACTGATTCTAGAAATTGACTAGAACAAAAAAGAAGATGATAGCATTGAAACAGGACCTTTAATGTTGTCAGGAGAACAGAGAGATGGTTGAGGAAACTAAAATTCAAGGAGGGTCCTTCCATGTCCCCACATGAATCAATAAGTGATTCACACATCCTGGTTCAATATCCTTTTTTTTCCACTAATAAAATTACTAATATTGCAGGTGTCTCAAAGCTCATTGTAGAGAAAATACCACCAAGAAGGTCAGGAAGGTCACCATCCAGTCTTACAACTTCTCGAGTAACTCGGTCAAGAACAAAGAAGAAGAGTAGAGAGTTTGTTCTGCAATAGGTCGTAGTGGATTTAGACCCCAGTGAAGAGCCTGAACAAATAATGGACCCACAAGATCAAAGTGAACCTGGGATACAAGAAGTAGATACAAATGAAGGAGTAGGAACTCAATAGGATCCCTTGAATGCCCTGGTAATCGTTACTTCCCCCGATACACAGGTCACCCTGCTACTTAAACGATTTACCAATGCTCCAAAATGGCTGGAAGCCGCCATTGGAAAGAAAAGGAGTATGGTGTCGGTCACCATCCCATTAGAGGACATGGTTAGTAAATGCTTGGGAAAAGCATTAAAGCCCAAAAATCTCAAAACACAAGCAATGCTTGATGTGGATGACACAACAGGACACTAGACAACAGAAGTGGCGAAGCCCATTCCCAGGAGAGATGAAGATAAGGCTATGGAGGAAGATTTTATTGTGGAGAAAATAGATTTGGGTGTCGCATCAAGGGTCATGGATGTAAAACATTTGGAATCTTCTACAAAGAGGATAATCTCCAGGACTTGGAAAGTTGAAAAAGGAAAGAGAGAAATGAAACAAATGGTTGCATAGATGGTACATCAATGCTATTCATAATCCAAATTCTCAACCATTGTCACAAATACCATTGTCATTTGACCCCAAGTCTCCAACAAACGAGAAGATGCTTAATCAAGTTCAAAGGAATAGGGTAGTGACGAAGATGTTTAACAAATGGAAATATCTAATAATTCAACAAGGATCAGAATATATTACTAATCTGGTCAAGGTTTATAAAGATGCAGAAACTATGATTAAAGAACTTGAGCTGGAGACAGTCGCCTAGGAAAAGGAAAGGGTTAAGTGGGTAGCGGTCCTCGCACAAATGAATGATGTTCAAAAGTATGGAGTTGTGAAGTTCTTAACTAAGAAACTAGTGGAGAACCTAGATGATAATGTGTTATATGTGTCAAAGAAAAACGTGGAATGACACAACTCAATCATCGGGCAAGGCCATGAAGAATCCACTAAGCTACTCACGGGACTGACTGATTTGATTGACACTATATAGAAGGACCTCAAATGTATTGATATTCAACTCATGAAGGAGGGAGCTATAGTGATTGAGGAAGTTGTAGACATGATTAAAGTCTTTCAAGATAGAGTTCATTCTATTCAGACCAAAAAATCTTTGACTATCAATGACTTCTCGAAAGTAGAAAGGATTGAATCAATACTCATTGTTTGTTCGGATCACTTGGAGGTTCACAAAGTAAAGGTCACACAGGGGAATATGGACAAGGAAGTGTGGAAATAGAGGATCATACACATTGGCCTGCCCTATTTACAAGTTATCCTGAACTTTTCGACCACACACCTAGAATAGCGAGGATCCGTGACAAAATAGGACAAGCCCGTAACTTCCTTAGTTGTGGTAGATGCTTAGTTATGCTACAATGAAATGTCAGTATTTCAGCGGCTATTAGTTTAGCTTTCTTTTTGTGTCATCTAAATGATTTCTTTCACTGAAGTGAAAGTAAATGTTATTTGTCAATTATGTAAAACCTACGGCCTGGTGGCTATTTAAGCTAAAAATATTTCTTTTGAAAGGGTTCTGAAACTGTGATTTTAGAAACAATAGAAGAGTTTTTGATACGAATTGTGGAAAATGAAGTAATGATTTATTATTAATGGAATGTTGAGACATTTTTAAATTTGTGCATTTTGAGATTCATAATTCTTCTTAGGTTTTAATGTGGGCATAATTTAATCTGATAATTAGTTATCTTTGCATTTCTTTTTGGTTCATATTTATTATAGATTGTTGGATGACCTGCATGTTGTAAATCAGCTTGATCCCCCTTCCCCTATGAGGCATGAGAGAGTCTCAATTAAGCTGCTAGTTTCTCGTGTTGAGTTTCCATTTTGTTTCGAATGTATGCAGTAAACATATGTTAATCAGAGTCTGTGAACTCCTCTTTGAGCAATTTCTCAGATAAATTTAGGCATTTATTTGTGCGGATGGATAAATGCTACAGCCTTTTCAATTGTATAGTTAATTCATTGTAAATCATATGAGGAGCTGCCCTCTAATGTAGAGGTTGAATTATTATTAATTCTTCCAACTATTGGTATTTTTTGTTTCTTTCTAAAGGGCAAAACGAAGTCACATTTTGCTTAAGAAGATAATAACTAAAATTTCAAGAAGGAGACAGGTCTGTTGACCAACACACATTTACCGTGAACTTTAATATATAAGCTATCCCATGTTTGAAAAATATTACTTTTCATGTTAATGATTATTTTTACTTCTTCATGGATTTACATATTAGATCATAGGAACATAAAATCTAGGGAGGATATAATGGTGAAAAATATATAAATATGTGATTTTCTCTTATGTTTTGGTCTAAAATAAATTATAAAATCATCTAAAATAAATTAGAATATCAATGGAATAACATATTTTTAAGTACCATGTTCTTACATAAATTTGGGTATGAGATCACACTCCTCTAATGCACAATGTAATTATGTACCATACTAATAATTTCACTATTATTTATGGCGGATAAAAAATTTAAGGCTTTTGGAGATCCTATGTTCAGATGGCTACGTTTTAAGATGATTTTATTTGAAAATACAAGGGATCATACCCTTGATAATGGATGCAAACTCTTTTTGGATAAACTTGAGAGGATTATCATTTATTGTAAGCTTTTATTACTTGGTGTTTTAGTGCGTTTTTTTTTTTTGTGTGTGTGTGTAGGTTGCATTTAAATTATTATTTATTTCACAATTTTTTTACATCCGTTTCTGCTAGATAGATCATCAAGAGGGTCAAGTGAGAAAGCTCTTCCAAATTTAATGTTGCATCAAAAAGATTTTGAAATAATAAATTATATTAAATTTTTTGTAGACGGTATTAAAATATGATAGACTTATAAAGAACTGAGAGGGGAGGGTGAATCAGTGACACCAAAAAAAATTCTACTTTAAACATTGACCGGTAGATATACTTAACAAGTTTGTTAAATACTATGCATGCTATCCAAAATGATATTAAAGTATACACAATAAGTAAAACATCCACCAAACACAAAGTGTTTATACGTAGTATGTGTTATGTTAGGTCCTTAGAGGGGGCCTTCCTAAAAAATAGAGCTGGAGTTGGAGCTATTTTTTAATAAAAATTAAATTTTTTAATATAATTCATAGTAACTATTTTTTAATAAAAATTAAATTTAGATGTTTAACAAGTAGGACGCCTCCATTTTTTTGAGAAGATCTCAAATAATCTCAGAACACAATTTTCTTTTATTCATAAAATCACATCTTCTTTAAAATAGAACTTAAACCTTCTCTAAATCATTCCATGCTATCTCTCACTCTCTTATTCTCTTAATAAAGCCACAAAAAATACTAGGAATACTAAGAATACCTCCTATAGAAGAAAGAAGAATGATTGGCTACAATAGTAATGTTTATGGTGATGTGCAAGCAGAGCAGCACACAAAGCTATTATCAGGTTGCTGAGAACACTTTTGGGAGGGGTGATAAGCCATTGTGAACAATACGGCATGGTGTCTTTACTGCATCCCGTACAACTACCACATGGTTGCGCAGTGACTGAAGAGCCTGCATTTCAATTAAAAGAAGAAATATTTCATGAAGAAAAAGTTTACATTTAAACTGACCATTCCCATTAGATGTTTCTAAGCAAATTTATGATAAAGTAAAATGGTATGAATATATCTCACCCATCACTGTAATTGTTGAAAGAAAAATAAGAAGAATAAGAATGCAAGCATACAATGACGAGCCCATCACAACTCCTTTGCCTGCCATCCATTTTGAAATTACGAAATTATGTCAAATGAGAATAAAGACAAGTATTTATATATTAAAAGTGTGAATTATTTAAGGAAGTTTCTGCGTTTTCTCTTATGCATTGGAAAGTTTCTTGTTTGAAATTCAATTATGTAGAGATTGAAATGCATTTAATTAGTAAGGTTGTCAAATATTCTAACAGATGTTTCTGTTGTAAAATAGTATTGAATCTTGATATTAGATATACAAATGATAAACATGCATCATTTTCATCCTCTTTTATTTTCTTGTGTGTTTTTAGGTTGTGTTTAAATAATTATTGATTTCATAATTTTTTTTACATCAGGTTCTGCTAGATAGATCATCAAGCGGGTCCAGTGAGCAAGCTCTTCTAAATAATAAATGATATTAAAAATGTTGTAGATGGTATACAAATATGTTTGGCATGCCTCTTGAAAAATGGCTCCTGAATACCATACTATTAACAATTATGGTATACCTCAAAAGAAAACACTATTGTTCTCTTTACCAGTTAGGAAGTCCTCTGGACTTAACATCAATGTCTCTATATATATTTGAAACAACAATTCTTTTAGGTTGTTTTTTATTATTTATTTAACATATTCTACAAACAAAAAAATTATAAACACATAACAATTTAATAATTCTTTTTGAGTATGTTAATTAATATTTTTTATTCTAAAGTTATAGATTATAATTATATATTAATTTAAATTGTCATAACAATGTTGTTTTTATTATACAGTATAATTTATGAGCATTGAAAAGTGCAAGAATGTTGGGAAGTTTCTTTAACCTTTGTCTAGTCTTCTAGCTATCATTCTGTGTGCTCTAGAAGTTTCTGGCTTCTAGTTTTATTAATTGCAGAGAGAATTTTTCAAACAGGTTTCTGTGATAAAAAAGGAAGAATCTCCCTTTGCCTTCATAATTAGAGCTTTTCCAGAGTCAATTTCTTCCTTTCCGGTGGATATTCTAATATCCCTCTTGTGCATTAGTTTAAAAGTTTCCTTAGAGAAATCACGGATTTAAGGTTCAAAAGACTCCTTCGAATCTTAGAGAGGTCAGTAATCTTGGTAGTCAATTTATGTTAGTGTGAGTTTTGCATCAAGTTTGCATGATCCTCTCTCACTCTCTGTGAATGATGGACCACTTGCATGATCCTCTCCATTATCTCCAAGAATAGTGGATATGTTTTCATTCAAACTGCAGATCAATAAGTTTAACTAAGCATCTTTCACCGCTAATTTCATATTTCTGTGCGGTGGCTAGTTTTTATAAATCATGTTTTTGCATAATGTAAAAAACATAATGAATTAATAGAGTTTCATTTTTTCTCATGCAAGTTTTGTTTTCTTCCCTAGCTAGATCTGTAGTTTTGCTTTGCAGAAATTTTAACATGGTATCAGAGGGAGTTTGCTAGGAAGAAGAAGCATTAATGATTATTTGTAGGTAGATTTCTGAAGATTAGCATCATCATGGAAGCTGACATAGATCTCTATTTATAAATGCATGCATATTCTTACCCTCATTTTTGCATGTTTCTTGATTTTTTTTCTATATTGATTTTTTAAAATTGTACGTGTTTTCCAAGCACTGCATGATGAAGATCTAGAAAATTTGGGGCTTAGTAAAAATTAAACTTTTTGAAAGTTTAAATGAGGTTTTTCTTAATGCATTTAGTATAGGTTTCTTTCAATAGATTAAAGTTGCTATGCACTCTCCTTCCATTGATAGCCAAAAATGTTCTTATGTTCTAAATTCTTGTCTACATGAGATTCCAATGTTGCAACTTTGTTTGCTCCTAGAGATTCTTTCTAGCAGGGTTCCTGACTACATTTCTACAGATTCATATCTTCCCATCTTCAGAAGGTCAGTTTCTGTATTTAGAGACCGTGTACATGTCTATTCATCCATTTGAGCAATACATAATATGTACAACAACATTTTCAAAGTATCCTAGTGGTACTCATGCAGTGTTTTCTATGATTTTGATACAATTCTGTTGCAGTGTGGATTCATTTGCAGTTCTTCTTCATCGATTACAACTTTCTTCTATAGTTTGAATAATGGTCAGGAGTTTCTCTCAATTGGGTTTTCTCCTTTCTTATTTGTAATTGGGTTCCTGATCAGACTTTGTTGCCAGGACCCATATCTTTCCTCTTTTCATATATCTCCTTAGTTAGATTTAAGGGGAGGTGTTAGCGTGAGTTTTGCATCTAGTTTGCATGATCCTATCTCACTCTCTGTGAATGATGCTCTCTGTGAATGATGGACCGCTTGTATGATCCTCTCCATTATCTCCAAGAATAATAGTGGATCTGTTTTCATGCAAACTGCAGATTAATAAGTTTAACTAAGCATCTTTCACCGCTAATTTCATATTTCTGTGCGGTGGCTTGTTTCTATAAATCATTATTTTGCATAATGTAAAAACATAATGAATTAATAGAGTTCCATTTTTTCTCATGTAATTTTTGTTTTCTTCCCTAGCTAGATCTGTAGTTTTGCTTTGTTGAAATTTTAACAATTTAATTCTTGGTCATGGAATATCGCAGGGATAATTCCAACATTTCATAATTCCAACATTTCTTCAAGATTTATAGTGTCCCTCCCTAACAAATAGGTTTCAAAGGCAAAGGTGTTGGCGTTAACGTCATTGTTGTTCAAGCACGATGTGTTGGAGGGCCTAGATACTGTTCTCAATTATGCTATTCTTGGCACTAGAATGCAGATACTGTTCTCAATCATGCTATTTTTGGCTTGGCACTAGAATGCAGATACTGTTCTCAATCATGCTATTCTTGGCACTAGAATTCCTTGCCCTAGAGATATGGTATGATTTCCTATTTTGTGAGAAACCATTAACTATTACCCTTTCCTTTCGGATCTTAAGGGCCCTACCTTAAGGAATCATAGGGCATTTTTTACAATGGGGTCAGATTTCTTGATTGGAGGCTACTGGGAGATGAACCAGATAATGATGATAGGGAGGAGGAATTTCTAGATTTTTCCAGATTGAATGGTCTCCTTCCGTCAAAGCTAGAATGTGAAGGGTGGGTTGCTACTGGTAACAAGAATGCGCTACAAAGGGGTTGTGCAGAAGCTTCAACCTAGGGCTAAGTGAACTCCATGAACAACAGATATGGTATTTATTTTTAATTAGATTTTTCTAAATATGATACTAAAAATGAATGTTTTGTTGATACGTTCAAACTTATTTATTAGAAGTGTTTTGGTTAAAATATTAGACTTTCGAGATTCGAAGGTAGCCTCCTTTTCTAAATTTTTGATGACCACTCTTGATGATTCTTCTTCAGCACAAGAATCTAGTGTATTTAGAAAGTCCGCCTCCAATTTTTGAACTATCTAAGCTAGAATATGTCAATTAAACATTTTGAATTTTAATACAATTTTCTCTAGCCTGGTGGTTTACCAATAAAAAAAATTATTTTCATTATATTATTTAATAATCTTATTTATTTTAAAATTATAGACTATATTATAATGAAATTAATATTATAATTATCTGTTGGAGATAGTAATCCCAACTACCCAACCATGTAGTCAACTACGTATAATCCAGTTCAAAAGCATATCTCCAACACAAGTTCTTAATTGTGGAAGTTTCTTCTGGCTACCTCCAACACATTTCTACATGTGATGAAGTCTAGAAACATTTCCATAAAAAGGAGGCACTTGTAATCACATCAAAATGGTTGAAAAATAGGGATTGATGAATAAAAATTTGTCTTTCTTTCATTCTTCTCTTTTTTTGTGTTTTGTTCTATCCGATTTCTAACAATGATATCAGTGCTAATGGTAAAGAATGCCTAGAAAGTAAGATGAATCTAAAGGAGTGTTGTTTTTTAATACAAGTTTCTTAGGAGACGCCCAAGTTATAGGATATGTTGAAGTTGCTGAAGGTGATTCGAGTGGTGTAGACCAGGTACAGATCATATTTTCAATGGGAGGCAGAGTTTGATTAGCTACATGACAATTATAAGAGCCAATTTCAGAGGAATGTTCGCTATGGAGATTGTTGGATCAGACTTGTTTTCTCTATATTTTTTATGGTAGTTTTAGGGAGCACTGATCCTTGGCCATTTTATAGAACAACATAATTCTTCTCCTATAAGGACCACATCTTCCTTTAATGATCCATAAGCTTGTCATTTATTTGGTTTTAGTTATTAATTTTTATAGGAAAGGGTGCTCTCGATTCGTAATTCCATGTTGTTCTTTGTTTCATTTTGTGTTATTATGTGAGGATTGAGAAACTGTGTGACTTGCGTAAAAAGAGATTTGTAATGGTCTGCACTACTTTGACATCTACGTGTGATATTCTGAATTTGATAGTTGAAGCCATAGAATCAAGTTGGAAAGATTAAGATTCAGTTGAAGGATTGGTTAAATAAAATCAAATAGTGAGGATAATTGGTCTTGTCTAAATCATATAAGTTGGCCTAATAAGGTAAATTGTTAAAACATTGTAAATCTAGTGTGAAGGCAAGGTAAATATAATCTCAATGGGAAAAATTGATATAGTAAAGAAAGAGAAAATGAATGATTTGGAAGAAGAATTCAATGAAATAAACAAAATGTTCATAAATGAAATATCTTTTAAAAGATAAACAATTAGGAAAATGTAAACTTTGGGATACAAATTGTGAGCTTGAAAAAAAAATTAACAAAGTAAAAGAGAAAAATGAAGTTATAGAGAAATATTTAAAGTTATTTGACGAAATTAAAAATGAAATCTAAATCTGAAAGAAAAGCTAGAGTTGATGAAAAAAGGGAATGAATGTTTAAAACTGAAGCCATCTATTTATGAAGTCTCATGTGGGACAAAAGATTTAATTTGTTCTTTTGATCAATCAATTAATCTATGTGAAGCTGTTATTGGAAAAAAAACCGAGGTTGAGGGGCATAGTATGTCTAAAAATACAAAGGTTCCAGATTGTGTTATTGGTAACAAATCTTATTTTAAAAACAATGTTGGTTTCTAAATCATAAATAAAATGGGTTATGAGGTAAAGGATTGGGAATGCATGTAGAAGGAATCAAAGTTCCCATTCATCCAATAGAAAGGCCAAAATATGTAGGCCTTGGATATAGAAAAGGTGAAAATAGAGTTCAACATGATACATGTTTAAACAAATTAGTCCAAAGAAAGAGAGAAAATTGTTGTTATGGAGCATAATCAGATTGGAGGTTAAAATATCCCCACTTTTATCATTTTGTTTCCCCCCAAATTATTTAACAAGGGTTTGGGGATAGTGGCCCGAGGCGGGGTTAAGTGGCAATGCCCCTTGCACACTCCCTATCACAATACAGGGCAGGGTCGTGGGGCAGTGTCCCACGTTCCTGAATGACTTATTATTTTATAATGGCATCGATTGTTATTTTTCTATTGGCTGACATATTGTAACACTAATTTTGTAATTGACATGTCTTTATAAAATGGTTAAGGGTTTGGGTTTCCTACAAAAAAAATTGTAGAATTTTGCAACAGTATTGAGTTGCAAGGGATTGCTAGTTGTAATTGATTTGATAATAATATTGGACTCTCTATTTGGTGGGCATAGCCCAAGTTTGGGCGAACCACATTAAAATTGTCTCCTC
The DNA here is from genome assembly GCF_030272615.1 of Cryptomeria japonica. Lineage (NCBI taxonomy): Eukaryota > Viridiplantae > Streptophyta > Pinopsida > Cupressales > Cupressaceae > Cryptomeria > Cryptomeria japonica. The sequence continues at coordinate 658,095,101 of NC_081413.1, forward strand.
TCTGGTATTATTTCTGTGGTTTTTTATTCATTTGTTTAATCTTTATTTGCATATAATTGATATTTTCTGCATGCAATTCCTAACAAAAATCAATGTTCTCATTTTAACAAAGAAGGTCACCAAAAATAATTAAGAATGGAAGAAAGAATCTATGGTAGGTTATATAAAAATAGATTGTGGATGGACTTATGCACCTAATTGGAAAAATATTATAGGTGTGTTCAAGAGGTTGTACAAATTTTCATTTGTGAAGACTAATAGGAGTCATGAAAGTTTTGGATGTTCAAAAGCAATAACTAGTGTTTTGAGTAAAATGAAATCATTTTCTAGAAAGATATTTACATATTGTGAAGATGCATTAAGTTTCATGATGTTTCTGATAACTTGAAAGCAAAGAGTTTGGGATATTTCTCCAGCAATTAAGGAACCCCAACAAACAATAAAAGACCATTGCAAAGAAATAATTTGGGAAAGTTTGTAGGCATCGTTAAAGACAAAAGAAAAATTGACAAATGAATCTAAGAATTATGAGTGCTACAATATCCATGGTAGTTGTGATTAAGGGAAAGTGTTGGAGATAGTAATCCCAACTACCCCAACCATATAGTTATCTCCATATCACGCACTTTACAAGAATATATGCATCATTAAAGAAAAGTTTGTAATTTTGGAAGTTTATTTTAGCTACCTCCAACATATTTCTACATGTGATGAAGTCTAGAAACATTTAAGACCTCCATAAAAAAGAGGCACTTGTAATCAAACTAGAATGAATGAAAAATATGGATTGATGAATAAAAATTTATCTTTCTTTTATTCTATTCTATTTTTCTCCTTGCTTTATTTTTTTGTACACTTTTATCCCATTTCTAATATTATGAACATTATATATAAAAGTAACGATTTAACATTTATAATAGACATTAGATTTTATAAAATTGAGATACTTGAATAACCATTAATTTAATTAATTGAAATACATGAAATTCCTTATTATTAGAGGTCAACTATTTTGAATGATGAAGAGACATGCTATTGAAAATTCCCAAATCATACTTAATATTTATTCTATAGATTAAATTACTAACTAATTTTTTACTTAAAAAAGTCATTTTATTAACTTTTTTTTTTTTTAAATAAGGGGTAAATACTTTTGAGCACAAAGGCCCAGCAGGGATTTCAACCATGGTGGCCGCTTCACCAACGAAGTGTTTTAACCGTGACACTACATGTCCGAAGACTCATTTTACTAACTTAATTTTTATTATGAAGAATTGATTTATTTTAATTTAGAACTATTTATTTTTAGTTTAAATGAATTTTGACTAATATATATTTTAATTTTGTTGGCAATTGACACTCTATTGGTTGGTTTCACTATGTTGTCATTGATGACAACATGATTTTGGGTTTCGGCTTCATATGGTGTACCAACAGGAACTTCACAGACTCTACACCGGCACCGATAAACAAAATATTTCTTTGGTCACCGGCAATGCAAACCAACATGGTATAGTAAAGGTTATCAATATTGGAGGCCGACATATCTTGGATCCAGCATCATCAATTCATTTTAATACTTATATATTTATGTTATCTAGCCGACATGTAATCTGATATTGTATATATCTTTGTAAGCCAACATAAGGCATAAAAAATTGTATAGGGTATATAAGGCAGATTGATTAGATCATTTTGATAGAATAAGGATATGGATGTAATGGATCATAATGTGAATGTAATCTAATGTGAAATATATCAAACAAATTTTGTATGTGAGGAATTTATTGTAAGGGTTATTCTAGTAAAGGGGTTTAGGGTTTCAGACCGGAATAGATAGAGCTTAAACCAGAACTGTATTCTGGCATAGGAGATGCTATCTTAGAAGTTCACACTTCTCCGGGTTGTTGTCTGAAATTTTATGTAGTCAGTGAGCTTCCTATTGTGATTGAGCAATGTTCTCTAGGCTGTAAGCCTTCCTTAAAGTGCATGCCCTTCATATATTGTAATATCTCTTCATATGGCCAGTGAATTGATATTGTCGGTCACAAATCCCATAGTTGATTTTCTTCTTTAAGGTTTCCCGCATATAAATCTGTGTGTTATGATTCTCATTTATGTGTTTCACTTATTGGTTGCATTACTTCTTTCAATTCAGTTTATATTGGTATACTGGTTGGTGTATGAATATTTTGTTAAGGCTAAAATCTACTATTTTGGTATAACACTAATTCACCCCCCCCCCTCCTCCCAGTGTTATTGGTTTCCAACAATTGGTATGAGATCCTTGTGCCTTGTAGGAAGTTTAATACCTCGAGGAAGATCATGAAACCAAAATCATTGAATATGGCTTTGGAGAAGCAGCTTGAAATGGCACTCGAAGATTATGATGCTGAAAGGTTGAAAAACTTAAAGCTACAAGATGAATTGAATTATGCCAAGGAATTTATTATTGTCCTACAAGAGAGGCTATCATCTATTCAAGATAGAAGGAAAGAACTTTTACAAAATTAGGATGATGAAGAGAAAAATGCACTTAAGGAACAATGTCAGAAATAAAGTTTGGAGAACACGGTTATGAAGAATGAAATGCAAACTAACTATGAGAATTTCTAAGGAGATTGAGGACAGAAAGAAAAAGGAAGAAAATCTTGTTGTATCCCTAAAGAAAAAGTTTGAATAATGTGATAGGTTAGTTCATGAAAATGATAGGGTGAGAACTCATTTGGTACAATCCGAGAGAAATGAGCAAGATCTTGTGAGATGAATGATGATACTAAGAGAAGGTTTAACTTCTACAAAGTGAATACAAATAAAAATTTAGGACTAGCTCAGCACAATTTGATGAGTTATTGAAGACACAGAGGAAAATTTGAGGTTCTAGTGGACTTGGATTTGTGAATGGATAGAGTTTCAGTATTGCTAATGATAATCAAAGCCATAAGGCACCGCTAAGACAATTCAATGCTTATAAATTCAATGGTAGATATTTTGTTTATAATAGATTTGGTCACATGGATAGACAATGTAGAAATAGATCAAATCAGATCCCTGATTCTGCTCCCAGTAAATGTTCTAAATGCAATAATTTTGGTCAGAAGATAGAGGATTGTAGAATGAATGTAAAATGCTATTCTTGTGGAAAATTTGGACATATGGCTAATCATTATAGGTCAAGCAATTCCCCTGCTTTTAGCAAAGCGATTCAAAAGAACAATGTTACATGTTATGCATGCAATGAAGTTGGACATATTGCTAAGTTTCATAGAAACAGAAATCCATCGGTTAGTAATGGAAGATCAAATAAAAAAGGGAAAGAGAAGGTTAGTGAGCATGATCACACTCAGAGATGGGTTAGGAAGACTGAAGATCAATCATCATATGGGAATGTCTTGGTTACCTATCTAGTAGAAGAGGCTATTGCTGCACCGACAGTGAGCTCATCTGGTAACTAAGACAAATGCCTTAGAGGTAGGAAAAATTAATGAAGATGATGCATATGCCCCGAGAAGAGGTTTTGGAAGATGTTCCAGATATTGGAGAGGATTATCTGGCATGGATATGTTCTAAGAGAGATCCAGTATCTTTCACTGGCATATCAACATATTGAAGAACTAGGGTTTATAGATATTATGGATATTCTAGACTTCGAGGATGAAATAATCATATATGTATTGAGAAAAGTTTATGGGGAATTCATATGGTTGGACAGACCTTATAAAATCACTAAGGAAGCCATCTGGGCAATTACTAGCTTGTCATTGGTAGGGAAACATCTAGATAAGAAAGTGCCAAATAACTTTGTGAGGAAAATCACTAGCATGACATCTAACAAGAGATTGATGAAGGTGAGAACTATCACCGACACCGAAATCAAGTTCGGCAACATGGTTATAAGATACAAGGTAACTCAGTCAAACGGATTGAATTTTGTTTTCAGTTCATGTATTTTGGCTGCATATAAGATGATCAGAGAAAATGTAAAGTTAGATATTTGTAGTTGGATGCTTGATGAATTATTAATCAACTTACGAAAGATTAAAGGTGAGAAGAACGACACCTTCTAGTATGGGAATTTGTTAGTTTGCTTGATGCTATATTTTCTAAATGGTACACCTAGTTCTGGTAGGAAACAATGGGCTTTTGACATTCCGGTAGGAAGACAATTAAAACAATCAATTGGTGCAATAGGAAGTCAAAGAGATGATAAGATATGGGGTTATTTCAAGGATTTTAAAAAATCTATTAGGTCTAGAGTAAGAATACCTGAGCATATAGTAGAGAAATACTCTGCCGACATATGTTTAATGGTTAAGAAGGATGTGACTCTCATGGAAGCAGTCAAGCCATGAAATATTTGGATAGAGGAAATGGTCTATGAGGTAGATGAATTAATCTTTGTTTCCTATGCCAAAATTTTGATTGACGCAGAAATTGATAAGGCGGAGAAGCCCTGTGGAACTACACAACAAAAAACTCAAGAGGTTGAAATAGAGTTAAACCGGAAGAAAAGGGAAAAACAAGAAGGAAAGGCAAGCAAATTTGTACAGGAGGTCTCAAAGGACATAAAGGCACTTATTGATGTTGTCCCAGAGAAAGGGAGGAAGAGGAAGGATTCGATAGTTTATATTGAACTTGTTACTGTGTCAGAGGATGACACGCCATTAGTCTTCAAGAGGGTTGTTAGGAAGAAACCAAAAGAACCTAATGTGGAAGAAAAGAAGCAACTAGTTAGAAAGGTCACAATCAAGTTACCGGCTTACAAGCAAGCACCTAAGGTCACACCTATAGCTGTATCCGGTACTACCAAGAGGAAGAAGAAGAGTGAAATTTATTTAGCACTTGAGACTGGTAATGTAAATATCATACCATTTGTTGGTGCCCAGAAATAGGTTTACACTAACTCAAAGGTACAAACCAAGTTGTTTTCTCTTGAAAATATTTATGGAAAGCCACTTCCAACTGTTTAATATTCCTCAAACTTGGACGAACAATGAAAAGGATGCTAGATCCTTCTACGCTTTAGGGTCTAAAATAACAGGGAGGGTCATCCCTATGCTTATTTTTTATTTTATGCCACACTCACAAATCATTCATAAAATAAAGTAGATAATCTCATATAAGGACTCAACAATAAGGGAGAATGCTTAGGAATGGCCAATTCCTCAGTGATCCTCAACCCGTTTGGAGCATGAGATGACTAACATATGATAAAATTCATATAAAATGAAAGTATCCTGATACTCAACAAATCATAGCAAACTAGTGGTGATTTTGAATAGTAAATAAATACCTAGGCATTCATTTAACTATGACCAGTGCTTTATTCCATTGGGTACTTGAATTCATACTGCATTAGACTATACTTCTGATATAATTTATCTAACAACACTTAACCAGAGATAATATTACCTTACAATATACCATATTTGTAATCCCCACCCAAAACTACTTATCAAAAATACCTATAAAGACCTCTATCACTCTGCAATTTTATTCAAGGATTTAATTGACCTATTAGACCAAAGCATGAACAAAAAGTTACATACACCACAATAGTGCAATGAATGATAAAATCCTTGATAATACGCATTCAAAACATGATAGAAGAATACTTTGGAGAGAAATGAGTTTGAATCATATATTCATTGATGTTGTGTCTGTAAGAATACAATCCATACACAACTCCTTCAAGAACCTGCAAAAATCATAGATACAAGACTCTTTTCTATTTTTTGCTCTCTAAAATGACCTCTTACAATCCTTTTGTTTCACCTAGACTTTTCTATTTAGAAACAAAAATTTGGAACATATAAGGGACCAAAATTCCAAACCCCGTCTCATAGTCCTAAATTACCTTTTATAAAAACAAGGGAGAAAAACAAGCCTCAGGCCAAAGGAGACACCTGTCATCTAAGAATGACTATGCATAACCGCATTTTATTATATAAAATAATCATTCTCGAACTTCCCTATACTAGATCAAAATTTGCATCCGCCTTCTTCAAAACTCATGATGAAAATTACCCCCATCCTGTCTTATGGGTTGCAAAATATCTGTCACTAGAAAACAAAAATAGTTATTCAAACAATTTATGGCTTTCTATTCATCATTCAAATACATGCCACTCCACATGTCATAGTCTTCATCGGATGGCCAATTGAAATTCATTACTTCATCTACTTTTTCCCTATATGGAATATACTTAACAACTACTTGGTTTTCCTCTCTTTCAAAACTTTCAAAAAATAGCTCTATAGCAATTCTCTTATCCATACTATCTTCTAGAATATTTATATTTATCCCATCAGAAATCATTTCTACCTAGGTGTTGATGACTTTCACTACCTCTTATTTCCAAGACTGCAAAGGCTTAGCTGCCCCTTCTCTATCTTCAATATCTAGCAAAGGAGTTTGTTCTAATTCACTAAAAATTTTCATCAACTCCCTTATCTTTCTTTCTATATTTTCTTGCAGAATTTGGGATTCCTGCATTGATTTCACCAACAAATATGTTGGTTGGAGTGTATGTGGCCTTTTGGTATGAAATTTAGAGGCCATAGACATCATTCTAAGCTCATTTCCCCTTTGTAACCACTCTGTAAACAAGGGAATTGCCACTTCTTTATCATCATTAAACTTTTGAATAGCATCAAAAAGTAAAGAATATAAAGCATGAATCTTGTTTATTTAAATGAGTTAGCACAGAGCTAACTATATCCTTCTGCTCCTCAGCTGATTTTTTTTCTGATTCTTTTATTTCATTCTCTAATTCAACAATCTTCTCCTAAAGTTGAGACTCATTTGGTTCAGTTGATCTTGAAGTATCAGGCTCATCATCATCATCATCATAAGGGACTAATACCATGGTAGGGATATTAGTACTTATATTTAATTGAGTTGTTTCTTCTTTCTGGATCATAGGTGGCGACCTAGATGTTGATAGCTTAGATGGCCCTACAAGGGTAGGATATGAAACCTTTATTTGTCCTTTCTCTAGGAGTTGCACTCTCGTTTGCAACTCCACACATTTTTTCTGAGATGCATTATAGTCATTAAAAAGTTTGTCAAATTTCTTCATCAACTCAACCCTCTCTAAAGATTTCTTTTTTGCACTCTCATGTGCCAACTTAGCAACATCAACATTCAATTTTGTAGCCTCTACACTTGTTGTATCAACTTCTCTCTTTATAATTAAACTTTCTCTCAAGTTGGGGTTTAAATCACTGATATCACGCTTCCTAGGTCCTTCCTCTAATGCCCATATAGCCAAGGTTGCATAATCATCTGCAAAGTCTAATCCTCTTAATGCTAACCCTGCTTCTTCTTCCTTTTATTTCCTAATAGCGTTAAATGACACTGCATCTACTATATCCCATTTTTCCAATATCAAGACTCCAGCTTGACTTATAATTTTCCTTCCCTCATCAGCAGTGATTTCCTTGAACTTTTCCTTCATTTAACTTTTTACTTCCTCTTGGATTTCTTGGTCCAATCTATCTAGCCTTTCGACGTTCCTCTCAACAATCCTTCCTTTGTATTCTTCAACCTTTGTTTTCCATACTAATTGCAAAAAGGCTGGGCTTTTTACAATTGCATCATCCTCAAAGAAGTTATCACATGCCTCCTTTCTTGCATATTTGAAGGCTTTACCTTGAATATTCAATGGAAGATCCAACTCCAAATTAGGAGGAAATACAAGAATTACCCATTTGCATTTCCACACTTGTTGCAACCAACCTGTCTCCCTCCACCTAAGCTTCATCTTGCCTTACTAGTGAGACAGATATAGCTGATGGTGAGGGGCTTCTATTAGAATCTTGAAGATCAATGATCCTGACTCCTTGAAGAGGCTTAGTTGGTATCTTTGGGAAAGGCTCTGAATTCATTATTTTCTTACCCTTTCTCCTTATCAATCTCCCACTATCATTGCTACTATACTCTTCCTCACTTATTTCTTCTCTAACTCTTTTGTGAGGAGATTCCTAAATAGGCCTCTCTGCTACCACACCACTTGCCCTTTGGGATATAGGATGTTGTGAGCTTAATAGTTGTTGGCCATGAACTTCTTCAAGTCTAGCTAGCTTCTCCCTTAAGACCTTCATTAATTCATCAAAAAATTTCATAAAATATTCAATCTTGGTATAGAATGGAGAAAATTCCTTTAATGGATCATATTCTATATCCATCTTCTGAATAGTAGCCCATGATTTTCTAAAAGTTATCCATTTCTCCTTTCTCCATTCCCGCATCGTGGGGTCAAATTCACTCCTAATTAAGTCCTTAGGAAAATTATGCACATGGGGAAACATAGATCCTTTTATTCTCTTTCTAAAAATGTTGTAAAAACCTTCAGGATCATTGTTTTTAGCTATACTTACCCCTAAATGGTATGGAGCAAATAGTTTATCAAAGTGCTCATGTCCTCCCTTTGTAATCACAAAGTAAGGGATAATGGTGTAATCTAGGAAAAGTGACCCCTTTCCTTTATTTTTCAATTCTTTATCCTGAGTACATCCAATTTGCCACATTACCTCAGCAAAACCCTTTCTTAGAGGAAAATTGAAAGGCAGTACATGAGGTTGTTTGGAAAAACCATAAATTTTGATTATAGTACTAACATAGTATGAGATAAAGTGTTCCCAATCATGTTCAATTCTGGGAAGAGGCACCCTTTCCTTGGGTCTCACAAAATCATGCAATTCTTTAGGAATCCTTGGTGAATTCACTGTCAACCTTTGTCCTAACCTAGAGGCAAAGTTGTTATCAAATCTTATATAGCTAGCCTCTTGTTTATCCCATGATATGTTTGTTCTCCAGAGCTATATTGGAATCTTCTGATTATCTATTGTCCTTCTGAGGTTCACGATACCCTCAAACTAATTTTAATTCTTTGAAAAGAACATATGCATAAGTAAATAATACCAGGATAATTTAACACCAACAACCCAACTCTAAATGTCTAATAACCCCTCATGGATCTTTTCCTCAAGATAAGGGGCAAAGTCAAAAACTATTGTAAAATCTGGATGTTGTATCTGCATAGACATGTACATGAAATTAGGCAACATCACTATAATGGGACTAAAACCCAATACTTGGCATAAAGAGAAGAACGTAGCCTGAAAGTAAGGAGCAAAAGCACCAATTGGGAACAACTCTTCCGAACTAGGACCGTTATGGTATGTTGTACTTCCCACTCTAGCTAAGTGCATTGGAAGGAAACTCTTTCTAATGAATTCCTTCATCGTGTTATATTCTTCCTTTTTTTCAATTAAATCTAGTCATACTGGACTAGGGGATGGTTCATATAAGTCAAAAATCTCTTGAAACTCCTCCCTTCTAATGGTTAATAGAATCTCCTCATCATTTCCCCTGATAACCCTTGAAACTGGGTCATATTTGTCTACAACAACCTTAAGCAAATCGACATCCATAAAAACACTCAGTACTACTAACTTGCCCAAGTCATACTGCTAAGGACTAGATAATGGGGAATTTAATTTCCTTTGTCCATATCGTAGTTTCAAAATCTCTAACCCAGTTACCGGTATATTAGTATCTGCTAAATGGAATGTTTTGTCAGTTAACCCTTACCCCAGTGTTTTCCCATCAACCAACCTTTACCCCTATTTCTTATCATTTGTAGAAGGCTTTAATTGGTCCAAGAAATCATCATAAAGATTTATTTTCATATAATCCACCTCCACTGAATTTTTCCATGAGGGATCCATATTCTACAAGTAGGGCTTTCTAATATATTTCCAAGTGTGGGAAAGAGAACTAGGTCTTATCTCAAGTGTTTTTAAATACTTAGAGTAAATTCAAAAAAATATCACTATTTGCTTCTTAGCCTCTTAACCCTAGAGAAAATTGAATTTTCCTTTTGTAATGTTTTACAATTTGTAATATAAATTTGTCTCAAGAACATATGGAGAGCTCAGATAAACTTACTTCTTTTGATTTTTGCTAGAAATGACAATTCTGTGTTGTAGAGGGTCACTTCAGTCTCCTTTAGCAACAAGAAATTCTTCAGAATTTCTATAAAATGTTTTGTGAATGAAAAACCTTTAAGAGTCTTTTAATTATTGTCTAGGAAAGGACACAAATGTCTTGTCCGCTATTAATATTCATGCCATGGTCCGTAACCAACCTGCAACTTCCATTGCGGGAATACAAGGGTCATCTGATCTACTCAAATTTTACCACCTAGCATACTTCCCATTCACTCTTCTTGGAATTAAAAATCAAGCACTTTTTTCCTGAAGATAAAACATCCTCATCCATTCTGAGCATGTGCAAATAGATGGGACTATTAGTAGATAGACCTTTACTGCCTGCGAACCGGTATTAAAATGACTTCAACCGGTTGTGCTGCTAACACACGACACAACCTTGTGATGTTGCGGTCATGAAAATCCTTGCATCTTTGATCACAGGGAGGCATTAGTCATTTGATCTATCCTTTCTTTAACAGACGGCTGGGGTATTTAGTATTTGTCAGACTTAGGAAAATATAAGCGCGGGCATAAATGTTTAGCATGGGATCGATAGTAGGAAATTTATGCACTTGACTTAGGGAAATATATTTTATGATCTGGTTGACCAACATTTTGCCTAGAGAATAAGATGGCCCCTCTCATGGAAAGGGTACCCTTGATTTTAAGTGAGAAAAAGGTAACAACAACATATATCAAGGAACAAAAACTCACTTTCAAACCACCTTTTAATCATAAAATACACAAGCTTTAAAGCCCTTGATCAAGGGTGAAATAAAACTAGGATGACCAAATTTTGCAAGACATAAATTGAAGGTCCTATCACCACCCAAAACTTTTGTAGAAATTATTGATGAAATAACTAAAGATGGCATGTTGAAGAATGCTGAGTTTTATTATGATAAATTAGAGGTTGATGAACAAAGATAGGTAGAGGAAGCAGTCCTATTATACTTACATAGCTATAAGAAAGCATTAATAGAGATAGAAAATCAAATACCGGTTGAGATATATAAAATGTTAAATGCTAGAAGATTATCTGCTATGCAAGAAGATAAACACATTAAAATGTAAGAAATTTTAGCTATCTGTGTTACTATATCTTTAGATGAGATGGAAAAGACAATTGAGGCTGCAGACAGAAAGGTTTTCAATAGAAAACATAGAGTAAATAGCTTGATGCTAGAGAGAATGAATGAAGTAATAAAGGAAACACAAAAGGCATGGATCAATTTTTTGGGAGAACACAGAGGACTCTTTACTTCACCAGAGACCAAAATTGATACTGTAGATACATCAGTTGAAGGTAAAGAAAAAGGGATTCTGGGTACTCCATCCTTAGTTTTTAAAAATATCAAGATAGTGGAAATTGAGCCACCGGTAAACACAATTGTATAGACAAACACTGAGATGTACAAGATAACATTGTACAGGATAGTAATGTATAGGTTGAGGATACTGTTCCTAGAGAGAAACTGACAGTTGCACAGACTACACTAGGTGGCAAAGCCATCGGTGCAAGTGAGGAGGTAATAAAGGATAAATAATCAGAGGAGATTCAAAACCGACTGGGATACTTATGTGGAATTACTGGAGAAAGGTTATCCAGAAATTTTGAAATTGGTCAAGCTCCGGTAAGACAGTTTTGGAGGTATTCAATGTACAGTTCTTATTCTTTGACATTATTTGTAAATTTTTTGGCATTGATGTCAAAGGGGGAATAGTATAGATGTGAAAATGAATTGCATACATTAGGGGTACTTACAAAGTTTTTTGAGTTTTGGAAATAAGGATTATTTTGCAAATTTAGCTCAGGGGGAGCAGGGCTCGATGAAACCAACAGATTAGACCATGACCACTTTTTTACATGAGTGTTGCCATCAATGCCAAAGGGGGAGGTTGTTGGCAATTCACACTCTATTTATTGGTTTCACTATGTTTTCATTGATGGCAACATGATTTTGCGTTCCGGATTCATATGGTGTACCAGCAGGCACTTCACAGACTCTACACCGGCACTGGCATGGGTAGATAGAAGATTTCTTTGCTCACCAACAATGAAGGCCGACATGGTATAGTAAAGGTTATTGGTATTGGAGGCTAACATTTCTTAGATCCGGCATCGAAAATTTATTTTAATCCTTATATATTTCTGTTATCTGGTCGACATGTAAACTAATATTGTATATATATTTGTAAGCTAACATAAGGTATAAAAATTGTATAGGGTATATAGGGCAGATTAATTAGATCATTTTGATAGATTAAGGATATGGATGTAATGGATCATGATGCGAATGAAATTAAATGTGAAATATATCAAATATTTTGTATGTGAGGAATTTATTGTAAGGATTGTTTTGGTAAAGGGGTTTAGGGTTTCAAACCGAAAGAGACAGAGCTTAAACTGGAACTTTATTTTGGCATAGGAGATGTTATCTTAGCAGTTCACACTTCTCTAGATTGTTGTCTGGAATTTTATGTAGTCAATGAGACTCTTATTGTGATTGAGTAGTGTGTTGTAGGTTGTAAGTCTTCCTACAAGTGCAGGCCCCTCATATATTGTAATATCTCTTCATATGGCCAGTGAATTGATATTGTGGGTCACAAATCCAACCGCGGTTTTTCCTCTTTGAGGTTTTCCATGTATAAATCTGTGTGTTATGATTCTCATTTATGTGTTTGGCTTATTTTTTGCATTACTTCTTTCAATTCTGTTTATACCGGTACACCGGTTGTTGTATGATTGTTTTGTTAAGGCTAAAATCTACTATTTCGGTATAACACTGAATCACCCCCCCCCATCTCAGTATATGTGGTTTCCAACAAATTTATATAGAAACTATATTATAAAATACTTTTCTACCAATTATTTAAATTTTTAAGGTTTGAAATACAAATATATTTTTACATCTTGCAATTGTTCATAATACTTCAATATAACCTTTATCATTTATAAATTCTACTCCGATGTGCACCTTGAAATTTGATATATAAATTACCCCATGTTTGAAAAATATTATTTTTCATGTTAGTGATTATTTTTACTTTATCATGGATTTATATATTAAATCATAGGCACATAAAATCTAGGGAGAATATAATGGTGAAAAATATATAAATATATTAGATCAAAAGATTGTAAGGTACTTGTGAGCTTGTCCTAGCAATCATTTATTTGTTTGTCAATATCAAAGGTGAATTTAGGAAAAATGAGATAAGATTTATATAGTTTACTGCCTTTTGACAATGTGTTTGAAATGTTCTGCAGTCTCTTATTCAATGTCACCATTTTATCTTCAATCATTTTCAAGAATGTCTTTTTTCCCACTTCCTTAAATCTGTCCAAAACTTTATGTGTAGCCATTTCCTCTAAAGAGTCAAAATTGTTGTTTACATTGTTAATCAACTGAGTCAATTTACGGAAGGGGCTATTATTTGAATCTAGTTGTACATTTGTAGCCACCTTCTGTGAAACATCAATAGACATCAGAATTAGCTTTTTATCTTCAATTTCAGATTTCACCTAGTCTTGGCTAGCTTGAGCTTGGATTGTAGCAGCAAGCATAAGCTTCTCTAAAAGATATAACTTACCAGGATCAACTAGCCCATCAAGATTGATCTAGGGTGAAATCCCTATTACTAAAGGAGTGGCAATTTCTGGATTGACTATACCTTTTCGTTTGTCCACCTTAGCTATCTCAACTTCTCCTAACCTAGCATCCTTCTGTTGAATCTTAGGGCCTACAATGTTGTCAGTCACCAGAGAATTGTCACTAGTCTCAACATCAACTGTGGTGTTACCTTGGTCTTTTGGTTGATCCTCAGGATAAGTTTCAACCTTCTGACTTCTGGAATCACCTTGTTTGTCATTCAAATGCGATGATTTAAGGGCATCCTTATACAGAGGAACATTCTCAATTATCTTCTTCCAAATTTCCTCTCTCTTTTCTCATCTCCTCAACATTACCAATCATTATCCTATTTATTCTATTTTAACTTTTGAATTCCTTTTTATTGGCTTCTTCAAGCAATTTGTTAACTTCATCATGAGTTATACATGTATATCTATTTACAAGTGCTCTCTCCTTCATCTCTTTATCCATTTTACTTGCATTCATCCTTCTAGCATCTATAATACTATATAGGTCCTTCGGAGTGGACTTCTCTAAGTCAATCAATGTCTTTCTATAATTGTGTAAATATATTACTATGACTTCCTCTACCTTTCTTTGATGACCGCCATCAAAACTGTCAAAATTTGCATGAAGATTCTTCAAATTTCCATCCACTGATATCTCATCTATCAACTAGTTTGCTGATAGTGGAGGAATTATTGTATTCTTACCTTCTATATTTCCAAATTTGAGGCCCTTGTCCAATTGACTTTTGACCTGTCTACTTCTTTGGGTTCTTCCGGAGGGAGTATGATTTGACTTGATCTTTTTGGTGGGCTAAGCTCCACAAGATTGGGCATTTCTCACCTATTTGACAAAATTACCTCTTTTCTTTTCTTTTCCTGCCTCTTCCTTAGATTACATTTTTGAGTCCACCGAAGATACAAAAACATATGTTCTTTTAGGTTTTTCTTTTTGTTTCGACACACCTTATCTGAATGGGGTAAGCTTTGCAGGTTGTGCCATCGAAGAAAGAATTTAATTAGTTACCTCCTTTTGAGAATATTTCTATCTATCCTTCTCCACCTCCTCCTTGGTGAATCTCATCTAAGTAGCTACTTCATCTACCATCTTTGATACCTTTCTCTTCCGGGCAAGAGTAGTGAATTGCTCGTGCAAACTAAGGTCCTTTTCTTTAAATGTCCCAAATCTCCCTTCCTTGGGATACACCGGTTGACTCAAGATATGTTTTTCATAACCTTCAAGTATAACGGAGTCAACTTCATACCCCATGGACATGATCCAGACAATTTGGGGCTCCACTACATCAATCAAGCATTGATCCTTATCCACCATAAATAAAATGGTTTGCTCATACTTCTCAACTACCTACTTAGGAATCATTTCCCTATTTTTCATTGAGGCTTGGGAGGTTTGGAAGTATGCCCAGAGGGAAGATATTCTCATAGTACCATCACCAATTACCCACAGACCTTCCTTGATCTGCATGGCCAATGGTCTATCATAGGCCCATTTGACCTTGCCATTTATATTGGGTATCTCTTGAAAGAAGTATTGTGCCAGGAAAATAAAGAGTGTATCATATTTAAATGTATGCCTTTTGTCCTCCTTTATCTTCTTTGGATTTCTTAAAAATTCATTTCGAAGTGTCATGCACATGTCATACATGGAAAGGTAGGGGGAGAGAGAGATGGATAAAGAGAGAGAGATAGAAAGGGGGAGATAGAGGGAGATATAGAGGGAGAGATAGAGATAGAGGGCAGAATGGAGAATGGGACTCAAAGAGAGAAAGAGTATAGGATAGAGACACCTAAGAGAGGGGGAGAGAGAGAGAGAAAGATAGAGACCAAAGAGGTAGATGGAGGAGATGTGTGAGAGAGAGAAAGATAGTCTGAGAGATAGAGAGAGTCTGAGTGAGAGGAAGGGATGGAAGGATAGTATAAGAGACTAGAGAGAGAAGTGCAAAGAGAGGGACAAAGAGAGAGAGTGAGAAATAAAGGTAATGAGAAACAGAGAGAAGGAGGGGGAGGAGAGAGGGAGAAAGTGAGAGAGAGAGAGAGAGAGAAAGAGAGAGAGAGAGAGAGAGAGAGAGAGAGAGAGAGAGAGATACACCTGAAATAAAGGGAGATTGAGATAGAGAGATAAAGAATGAGAGAGAGAGAGAGAGCGAGAGAGAGAGAGAGAAAGAGAGAGAGAGAGAGAGAGTTAAGTGAAAAATAGAAAGGGAGGAGTGGAGGTAGGGAGAGAGTGGAAAAGAGATACACTTGAGAAAGGAGGAGAGAGAGAGAGAGAGAGAGAGAGAGAGATTTGAGAGAGGGGAGAGAGACTTGAGAGAAAGAGGAATGGATCGAGATGGGGAGAGAGAATGAGAGTTATAGGGAACAAAATACTTGATAGAGCTAGAGAAAGGGAGGGGGAGGGAGAGAAAGATAATGGGAGAGAGAGACACTGAAGAGAGGGGGAGAGAGTGAGAGATAGAGATATTTGAGAGAGGGAGAGAAAGAGAGAGATAGACAAAAGAGAGAAAGAGGGTGAGGGAGACGAGAAAGAGAGGGAGAGATACGTAAGATAGATAAGAAAGTAGAGAAGGACAGGTTTATGAGATAAATAGGTAGGGGTTGAGGAAGAGAGAGGGAGAATGTAGGGAAGAGATGAGAGAGATAATACTGATATGAGCATGCTTATTACTAAAATTTGACTAAGTTTAAAATTTATAAGAATACTCAAAAAACTAGAATCTTCATTATAACTCTTAGAGATCTAGAACCACTCTCAAACATCTTGACAATATCTCAGAAACATAAAAGACAAAGAGAAATGCCACTTATACTGAAATATTATATTTTATGTATATATCCTATCAAAAAACCTAATTGAACGCTAAATGAACTACATACAAGTCCATATTACTAATTTAAATTTTCCTGATATACAAATGCATATGTATTTTGCAAACTAAAACTGTGTACAGGGTTTTAGTTTCTAAACCACGTACGCAATTAGTATACTTTAAACCCCATACACAGTTTAGCTTCGGTCATGCTTGGCAAAAAGAGCCTAAAATTATATAAGGAGTTTTTTGAATTTGAAATACCTCATCTACGTTTTGTGTTTTTTCATGTTTTTTTGGGGGTGTGTCCACTTTTTTGCATACCATCTTGGTGCACACACCCAATATTGATATTGAAAATGATTGAAAACAACTATCTTGACATCGGTTACGGTTAAAATGATGTCCAATTAAATTAAGAGTTGATCAGGATCATGAAACGACAATTGAGATTGATGTCAAGAAGACCTAATTCAAATTTGATAAAATGAGATCGAATAGGAAAAGAATGTGAAAGAATGACACAATTACAACAATTACACGTCATCCCCAATTTACTACTCGTTAAATAAATTTGTTTTTCTTTTATAACATTCTATCTTTTTAAAACTGAAATAATGGGGTTTCATTTCATATGGAATCCTTTCTTTTCTGCCACGTCATCCCCAATTTAATATTGGTTAAAATAAATGTGTTTTCTTTTGATAACGTTCTATCTTTTTAAAACTGAAATAATGGGGCCTCATTTCTGCTATTTAAATAAATGTGTTTTTCTTTTGATTACATTCTATCTTTTTAAAACTGAAATAATGGGGCTTCATTTCTGTCCTGCCTCATTAATAAAAAAATTAGTTTTATAAATTTTATTTATTATATTTTTCAATCTATTAATATAACTAATGTTTATTATAAGCCTTCTACAATCTATTAAATCTAATTATTTTATCATCTTAATTCCATTTTAAGATTAACAAATCTATTTTTGAGTAACATAAAATGAATATCATTATATTTCAAAGATTCTAACATTTCTTCAAATTATTTAAATTATAAAAAAATTAATTAAATTTAATTTTATAATACTTAAATCTCAAAACTAATAAACTTTTTTATAAAAAACCAAAATAACTTAAAAAATGATCAACTAAGCATGTGCAATTTAAAAATTTTTAAAATGAAATTATAATAAATAACCTAAATTACTTAATGAAAAGTATAATGCTAGGTTGCTGGAGGGGGCCTTCCTAAAAAATAGAGCTCGAGTTGGAGAAGGAGCTGCTGAGATTTAACTCCCAAAAGAAGTTGTTAAACTCCAAAATTTAAGGAAACCACTAATCTCATGAATATAAGATTTTTTGTATGCGCATAATAAAAACAAGTAAAAATAATTTATTTCCCTCCAAAACTATTTTTCTAATAGAAATTAAATTAACAAAAGATTTTGTATGTGCATAATAAAAACAAGAAAAAATTATTTCCATCTAAAACTATTTCTTAATAAAAATTAAATTTAGATGTTTAACAAGTAGGATGCCTCTATTTTTGAAAAAGATCTCAAATAGTCTTCTAATACAATTTTTTATATTCATAAAATGCCATCTTCTTTAAAATAGAGCTTAAACCCCTCTCATGTAAATCATTCCATGATATCTTCTCACTCTCGTATTCTCTAAATAAAGCCATTAGATTACCATTGATATAAGAATAATTGTGAATATAAATTTTATGTATTAATATAAAAATATAAGAAAATTAGCATTAATCGTAACTAAATAAATCTAGTTAATTATTATAGAATTGATTTAATATTATGATATAACATTGATATAATATGATAATTATTAGCATTAATATTTAAAAATTAAAAAATCATAATTTAGCATTAATAATAAAATAAATAAATCTTGTATAGATGGAATTATAAATTATAATTACATAATATTAATAAGAAATATTTTTCAATATAAATATGATTTTTAGTTTAACAATTATTACAATATTTCCATGTTAGTATTTATAGAGAGTAATGAAAAAGTTGAAATTTATAATTTATAATTAATTTTATTTATATAATTTGAATTATCATAAATATAGAGATAAAAAATATATTATATTATTTTAAGAAATTTGTGTTGAAAAATTAATTATTGTTCACTAAATCAAATAATTAATTTTTTTTTTAATTTCATAATAATTAATATGTAATGTAGATTATAATTTGATTAACATATTATTTTAATATTTATAACAATTAATAATAATTTTTTAAATAATTTTAATTATTAATATATTTATTATTTAACAATATAATATAAATATTAATATTAATCTTATGATGATATTATTATAATAATTGAATTATAATTAAAAGATTATTTACCAAATTGGGTTTGAAATAGTTTTATTTGCAAGTACTAGAAGATTGGAACCTAGGTCTTTATAAAATAGAGGATGGTATTTTTAATAAATAAATTAAAAAATATAGACTCTTAGTTATGGGTAAATCATTGAAGTATGCAGTTTTCAAATTAATTGTCACATAACAATGTAACGAAAGTGTCCACGGAATTAGCAAGCCTCCAAAAAATCCATCTATAACAAGTAAAACAATATTGTCTAATGGTTGATAAGAAAAATAATTTTTCTAATTTGTAAACATAAAAAATATGCATGTAGACTTTAAGAAAAGTAACAAAGTTATCACAACTCCTTTGCCTACCATTTGTTTTGAAATTACAAATTTATATGCAGAGATAATAAATCTTGTTTGAAATTTGTAGAGATTGAAACACATTTATTTGGTAAGATTGTCAACTATTCAAGGAGATGTTTCTATTGTTGTAAAATAGTATTGAATCTTGATATTAGATATACAAATGATGACCATGCATCAGTTGCGTACTTTATTTTTTAGGTTGGGTTTAAATAATTATTTGTTTTGCAAGGGTCCAATGAGCAAGCTCTTCCAAATTTGACGTTGCATAATTCCTTTTCATTATATTATTTAATAATCTTATTTATTTTTAAATTAGAGACTATATTACATATGAATTTTGATATTATAATTTTAGAAATTATATGTAAAAATAAATATTTAAGATTTATAATAGACATTAACATTTATAAAATTGAGACATTTGAATAACCATTCTTTTAATTAATTGAAATACATGAAATTTATTGTTTTTGATTAAGTGAAAACATGTTTTGAAGGGGCCCAAAAACCTTTACATCGGACTAAAATAAAGATGAAGCTTGAAAGCTTGACTAGATAGATCAAGCGAGAACAAAGAAAAGGACTACCCAAAAAGACAACAAGGCCAGTAAAACCAGCCCAAACAACAAACTACAAAGACCCTCATTTTGCCTTGTGGGGATGAACAGTCATATCAAAAGAGGGCTTGGACGTCTTTGAATGCTTTTCCTTAACAATAATCCAACTATCTTCAAATTTAGCTTCTGCAATAGACCAATGCGAAGGGCACAACACCGATCTTTCTGGAGTGGAAAAAAGGGTACCAGAAGAGGGAGCAACAACAGTCATAGGCATAGAGTCACAACCAGCAAAAGTTGTGCCAACACCCATTGAAGAAGTTGGTGATATCATTTTTCATGTTAATGATTCTTTTTAGTTTTTCATGGAATTATATATTAGATCATAGGCACATCAAATCTAGGGAGAATATAATGGAGAAAAATATATAAATATGTGATTTTTTCTATTGTTTTGGTCTAAAATAAATTAGAATATCAATGGAATAACATATTTTCAACTAGCATGTTTTTACATAAATTTGTCTATTAAATCATATTCTTCTAATCCAAAATGTAAATATGTAGCATACTAATAATTTCACTATTAATTATGGTTGATAAAAAAATTAAGGCTTTTGGGGATCCTATGTTGAGATGGCTACATTTGAAGATGATTTTATAGGAAATACAAGGGATCTTACCCATGATAATGGATGTGAACTCATTTTGGACCTAACTTGAGAAGGTTATCATTTATTGTAAGCTTTTATTACTTGGTGTTTTATATACATAATAATCTTGTATGCCACTCTTGGTGTACATGATAAGTGAAGGATCCAATAAGTACTTCCAACCTAATATTATATGTATTATTTTATTTTGTGTCTTGTCTTCTAATATGATTTAGTCTTGAATATTAAAATTCTAGGAATTCTCATGAAATAGATCCTAGGGTATTCTCCTTGTTTTGATCTTGAGATATGCATCTAGTAAATAGGACTTATTTCGAGAAGTGCAAAAAATGATTTGTAGCTTATGGCATATTGCCCTTGTTGCAAAAATGATTATTTTAATTGATCTACCTTTATTATGAGAGGTTTCAATCTATTACTATCATATTTGCATTTTATTTGAATGTTACATGTTAATATCATTTTACTTCAAGAATGGTGGAGGATATCTTACTTTAGAGAGCTTGGTACATGTTAGTGTTGAAAAAGGACATGGTTTAATTTATCGGTTCTCTTGTTGTTCTTGTCCATCTTGTTCGTCTTTTTATATGTTTGTATTTACATTGTTGAGTATCCAAAACTTGTGAGAGCTATGGAAACTACTGCTAAGATATGTATTGCAAATGTTTTAGAGGATTTGCATATTATAATATGTTTCTTTCACCCTATGTATTAGAGGAGTTAAAGCCTTATTCTCTATGCATTACTATACATATACTTGATATGTTTTAATCTATTTTAATATCTTACATTACTTATGTGGTGGGATTTATTGGATATATGTCTAGTGATCCTCTTGGGTATCTTACATTATTCATTACTAATGTGATGATGAGTTTTGATGTTTAATTGGTTTTGGATTGATGAGTTATGTAGGTTGTCAATCAGCTACCTATTTTATTGTAGTGAGATAACTTTGATGTGAAGTACCTATACCCATAGGAACATATTAGAGTTAATGCAAACCTTGTTATTTTTCCTTGGTTTGGTAATTTACACATTGGTATGTTACCTTGTTATAGGAGGATGGATATATAGCTTGACTCAATTATAATTTTGAGCTGACATGTTGATGTCATGAAGTTATATCTATGATGGTGTACCTTGGTTTAGTGTATGGTTATCCTGGATAAGTTACAATTTGTTGTGGTTTCTATTCTATATGATATGAGAAAGGTATCTACTTACAACCTTTGTTATCATTTGCAATTGATGTTTCTATTTATAGAAAGATTGTAGTGTATATTCTAGTGATAGTTGATATAAATCACTTTATTATGTTCCTTTGTCTTCCATAAGTGGCATGTTGGAGGATGTAATGATCTTTGTTATTGATGGAAGTTATCAGGGATGCTTTTGCAAGTGTCTTGGAGTATGAGAGCATGGAGAAGATTCAAGTAGTACATATTGGTAAAGCAATTATTTTACCTTGTTTGTGATTCCTATAGGTGTATTTATAATGTATGATGTCAAGTAGGATAATTTTACAATTAAGAATCAATTTAACATATAAATTATAGTCCATATTTAATGGTTTGAACATCCTTTGATAGTGTACCAAGGCACTTAGGATGTAATGGGAAAATAAATTGTAATATTTATTCTCACTAGACGACTTGTAATACATTCATAGTAGATGATGGGCTCCACTATCAACAATAAATGTGAGTTGTGGACATGAATATTATTATTCTTTTCCCCACATTTGATGCCTAGAATGGAATGGTTAATGACAAGTGAAGAGGTCACTCTAGTGTCTCTCAATATTTTATTGTTTATTATATTTAATATAATTCTTATCTTCCAAGTTTGGTCACCCAAGTCAAAAGGAATGTATTGGAGTCAAAACTAATGTCATTCTACAATTAAGAAGGAAATCCACATATTTGGTAATTTTATAATGAAAAGTCTTTTTTAGAGACCTTATTTTGTATTTTAGAGCTCTCACAATGCCTATATAAACTACTCCTTGGATGTAGAAATTATGAGGAACATTTGAATGCAGAGTTACTATATAAGAATAGGATTAGGTTGAGGCATAAAGAGTTTGTTCAAACGTAAAAAGGTGCTGAAATTTAAGAAGGATAAGAGGGAAATGAAAGTAAATGTGTTGGAATCTTGTTTATTTCAAGATAATACATTGTTTACCTTTCTTTTTGGTAGATTTTTTTGTTGCAATATTTTCTCCACATAAATAATGTGCTATGTAATGCTCTAATATTTTGAACTTTTTATTTTATTTCTATCGTATGATGATGTGATGCATTATTTATTTGTCTTATAAGATGACATTAAGTAGTGTTCTTAGGAATAATATGTTAACTAACTCTTAGAATCATGAAGTAGATGGATCTAATTATGGAAATTACACCTATTTATTATTTAGATAGTTTTGAACCTCTATTATTAGATCCTAAATATTTTTCATTAATTTAAAAGATAACCAAGATCTTACCCAAATATTTTCATATATTATTACTATAAGAAAATCTATGTTATGAAGTCTTAAAGGGAAATTTTAGATTGTGTTTTTTTTTGTTTGAATGATGTACAATTATTTAGGTTTTATAAAAATGAATTATTGTGTAAGAGGTAAATTAAGTGTGTTGGATGCTAATATAGTATTTTTGGACTTTTTTGTGTAATCCCATTCATGTGATAGAAATATTAGTTAGGGGCCACATGCATTAAATGATAAATCATGAGAAGGTGTTGGTAAGCTCATATAATCATCATGTTAACCGAGTCTAAAAAAATGAGTGATAATAATTTAAGCCCTAGTTGTAAAGGAATTGTAAAAGAAATAAGATAAATCAAACAATTGAAAACCTCTACCAATCAGTTATTTTTCTAAATTATCTCACCATATAATACATAATCATCACATTTTTTATAATTAACAACTAAAAATTATTTCACATATCAAAAAGAATATGTAGAACCATCATAATCATCTTGTAATTTTTTTTTTCTAAGGATCATGATGTTATGATGTAATGAATAAGAGGGTGTATGAAAATCTTCCACTTAGTTATGTCATGATCATGATAATTATAATTGAAGAAAACTTGTGATGTAGAATATTTTTTATCATGATTTGCATCATCATATATAAAAATAGATATACAATTTATAAATCATACTTCTATGGATGTGACAGTAATATTAAATGTATAAGAAACGTCATTGTGATGTACAATGATGTAATGAATAATTAATGTTGGTAGAACCATGCCATTCATATCAAAGTGTATCACTAGGTGAAAACTAATTATGTATATAAACTATTGTTGAACTGATTGGAAAATGAGTCTATGTAATAGGAAATGTTATCCGCTGGCTTGTTCGCTGAATGCCTCGGTGAAATCTGCCAATTATCAATCAATTTGCTCCATACGCGAAGATATGAAAACTCCTCTGCCATTTCTTTTCTTTCTGTTCTTACCAACGTTGTTTAATGCGTTAGATGACTCAAACATCAATCAATTTGCTGTTCATAAGCCCAAATATGTAATACTTTCTTTTCTGCGACGCCATCACCAATTTACTGCTTGTTAGGCGTAACCTACAATGCCACCCACCCATTTGTAACGGTGTAAACAAAAAAGAATTGTATCGTATTCCTACAGTTACTAATGAGATGAAATGAATAAATTATAAAACAGCATTCGCTGAAGGATGGGAAACGCCAATGGAGGATAGGAAATGCCAATGGCTGAAGAATAAGAATAAGGATGCCGAGAAGGAATATGAAGGATTAGGATTTATGATTATGGTTAATTTTATGTTTAGGGGTAGAGTTTATATCAAAATGTTAGGGTTAGGGTTAGGGTTTATATTAGAGGGTTAGATTTAGGGTTAGGATTATAGTTAGGGTTTCATCACTGTTAAGGTTAGGTTAATGGTTAGGAATTAGATTTATATCATGGTTATGATTAAGGTTAGGGAAACAGTTAAGATTATGGTTAGGCTTAGGATTTAGGGTTATATTTACGATTGTGTCTAGGGTTAGGGTTTATATTCATAATTATGGTTATGGTTTGGATCATCACTTTTAGGGTTAGGTTAATGGTTAGGGTTGGGATTGCAGTAAGGGTTTACATCATTGTTAGGGTTAGGTTAATGGTTAGATTTTGGATTTAGGGTTAAGGTTAGGGTTAGGCTTACAATTGTTGTTAGGATTAGGATTTAGTGTTATTGTTATGATTATTTCTAGGAGGTTAATGGTTAGGGTTGGGATTGCAGTAAGGGTTTACATCATTGTTAGGGTTAGGTTAATGGTTAGATTTTGGATTTAGGGTTAAGGTTAGGGTTAGGCTTACAATTGTTGTTAGGATTAGGATTTAGTGTTATTGTTATGATTATTTCTAGGGTTAGACTTTATATCATGGGATTAGGATTAGGTTTAGGATTTACAATTATGGTTAGTTTTGTGTTTAGGGTTAGGGTTTATATCACAACGTTAATATTGGGGTTAAGGGTTTAAGGTTTATATTAGAGGGTTAGAGTTAAAGTTAAGGGTTAGGGTTAGGCTAATGGTTAGGGTTTGGATTTATATCATGGTTAGGGTTAAGGTTAGGGATAGGGTTAAGATTAGGGTTAGGCTTACGATTAGGGTTATGTTTAGGATTATGTCAAGGGTTAGAGTTTATATCATAGGTTAAGTGTTAGTGTTAAGGGTTAGGTTTAGGATTGTAGTAAGGGTGAAGTTAGGGTTATATTTAAGTTTAGGGTCAAGTTATGGTTTAGAGTTCAATCAGGTCTAGATAAGAGATATTTTCAAGGTGAGGATTTGATTATGGTAAGGTTTTCATTATAGTTAAGGTTTCTATTTTTTTATGTTGTTAAATGAATCAACAATTGGTTTTAGAATAAATTTAAAACTAAAACTTATATAACTTTAAATGGTTAGAGTATGCTTTTGAATGTTTATCAAATCCTGATGGTAATAACTATTGTAGGATAATGTATTTATTTTTATTTTTTCTAAAATATTTAAATAATTTTTATTATTATGTATTTTTATTATGAATATTTGCTTTCTTATTTCAATATTTTTATGAAATAATTACCTTGAAACTTTGTTCTTATGAAATAAAGACATTTTAAAATAGCTTAAACTCTCTTTTAATTGAAATGATATTTTTACTAAAAATTTAAAATATAGACATTTTAAAATAGTTTAAAGTTTCTTATAATTAAAATTATATTATTCTTATCAAACCCTAATGATAATAAAATCAAATACTTAAAAGTCATAAGTAACAGCTTCTTCGTTGACATCTTTTATTGAACAAAAATGGTATGTATGATTTGTATGATAGCGTCACGATTATAAATCTAAAAAATCAATTTAACAACTATAAAAAAAAAGCTATTTTAAATTTAGAATTTGAATTCATTTGCATGCAAAAGGGGAATAGAATAGAAATTTTTCTCATATATATAAAAAATATAGAAAGATTCTATTTATATTTAGATTTTGCTTTTAAATTAATCAAACTACCATTTATTTTAAAACTAATTGTTATTTAGAACTTGAAACGACTTGCTTGTAAAAAGTGAAATAAAATAGAATTGCTAATTGTTTTTTTAGAAAATCTCAATTTATAAACAATTTTTTGTTTTAAATTTATTCTTTAACTAACTCTTGATTTATTTAACAATTTAAAAATATTATAGTTATTTTAAGTTTAGAATTTGTATTTAAATTTATTTTGTGGACTATTTATTAATAAAATATGTATTGATATAAGGTTTGTTATTTTTATTATTATTCAAATAATTTTAAAATAATTTTAAATATTTTAAATTATTTTATAAAGGTTAAACAAATAAGATTTTAACTTAAGTAGCATTAGGGTGAAACTTTAACTTGTTTTAAATTTATATTACTAATATTGTTTGAATTAAAAGAAATTTTAAGCTATTTTAACATGTCTTTACTTTATCAAAACAAATTTTAAAGGTATTTATTTCACAAAAGTATTGAAATAAAGAAAAAATATTCATAGGAAAAGTATATAATAATCAACATTTGTTTTAATATTAACTATAACCTTAATCTAACCCTAATTTAACCCTAACCTAATCCAAACCCTAACACTTATTGAACCCTAATCCTAATTGAATTCTATCCCAAACCCTAACCCTAATTAAACTTTAATCCTAATTTAAATGTAACCCTAACATAATTGAATCATAAAGTTAATTCTTAACCCTAATTGAACTCTTATACAAACCTTAAATATAATTTTCAACTTACCATAATCAAACCCTAACCTTCACAATATCCGTAATCTAGATCTAATTGAACCATAAACAAGATCAACCTTAATCTAAGCATAATTGAAACCTAACCATAACCTAACCCTAAATTTAATTCTAACCCTAGAAATAGACCCTAAAGTTAACTCTAAGCATAGAAATAGACCCTACCTACAACTTAAACCTTAATATAACCTTAATATGTGCTCTAAGCCTCATTGGATCCTAATTCTAATTCAATACTAACTCTCACCCTCATGATGTGTTATCCTAAATACAACCCTAATTAAACGTTAATGTTGACCTTAAAATCAAGCTTTATTATATAATCCTAACCCTCACACCATGCTTTATCCTTAAACCATAACACTATAAATGAATACTAATTCTAACTCTAACCATAATTAAACCCTAAATAAATTATAATACTAACCATAACCCTACTCAAGATGTAAATCCCAACCCTAATAATAACCACAATTATAACCCCATTCCTAATCATAACCCAATCCCTAAAGCTAACCCTAATCCTAAAAATTATGTAAACCCTAACTTTGATCCTAATCCTCATCCTAAACCCTATCCCAAAACATAACCCTAACCCTCACCATGATTTTAAAACTAAACCTAACCATTACCCTCACAATAACCCTAATTCAAATTCAATACTAACTCTCACCCTCGTGATGCGTTATCCTAAATACAACCCTAATTAAACCTTAACGTTGACCTTAAAATCAAGCTTTATTATATAACACTAACCCTCACACCATGCTTTATCCTTAAACTATAACACTATAAATGAATACTAATTCTAACTCTAACCATAATTAAACCCTAAATAAATTATAATATTAACCTTAACCCTACTCAAGATGTAAATCCTAACCCTAACAATAACCATAATTATAACCCAAGCCCTAAAGCTAACCCTAATCCTAAAAATTATGTAAACCCTAACTTTGATCCTAATCCTCATCCTAAACCCTATCCCAAAACATAACCCTAAACCTGACCATGATTTTAACACTAAACCTAATCATTATCCTCACAATAACACTATTCATGGTGTAAATCCTAACCATAACACTAACCTTAAATCTAACCCAAACCATTACAAACACTAACATTAATCCTTACACTAACCCTTAACCCTAACCCTAACCATGATGTAAAACATAACCCTAGCTATAATACCAATGTTAACCCTGACCCTAAGCCGAACCATGATGTAAAACCTAAGCTTTACGACAATCCTAACTATAACTCTAAACCATTACCCTAATCATAATCCTAACCCTAACCCTAACCTAACCTAATCATAACCCTAAACCCTAACCCTGAAAATGGGGAATGGGTCTACAACTCTTAAGATGGACCAATCATCTATTACAATGCATTAATAATACATGAAGGGTATTAGTATCTTGGTGCATCCTAAGGGCTCGATGGCCATTTCCCTAGATATAACTTTAAACCTAACCCTAACCATGATTTACACCCTGAACCTATCCATAATTTAAACCATGTTGTAAACCCTAATCCTAATCAAGATGAAAATCCTAACCTTAATCATAACCATTACTATAATTATAATCCTAAAACTAACTATAATACAGACCCTAGACCCTAACCCTAACATGATGCAAATCCTAACTCTAACCATAACCATGATATAAACATTAACATTAATCCTACTACTTACCCTTCACCTTAACCCTAACCATGATGTAAACCTTAACCCTAGCCATAATCCTAACAATAACTGTAACCATAAGCCAAACCATAAACCTAACCCTAACTCCAACCCCAACCATGATGTAAACCATAACCCTTACCATAATCCTAGCTATAACTCTAAACCCTAACCCTAACCCTAACCTAACCATAACCATAAACCCTAACCCTAACAATAATCCTTAGCCATAACCCTAAAACCTAATCTAACCCTAACCTGAACCCTAACCATAACTAAAAACCTATATGTAATCCTATCCATAATCCTAATCATAATCTTAAACCCTAACCCTAATCTTAATCTTAAACCTTAACCTAACCATAGTCATCACCCTAACCCTTAAAACAATGTTAATCATCACCCTAACCCTAACCCTAACACTAACCCAAAATTTACCCCTAGCTAATATGTAAACCCTAACCCTAGCCATAATCCTAACTACGACCCTAACGATAATCCTAAACCTAACCTTAACCCCAACCATGATGTAAATAATAAACCTAACCATAACCCCAAGCAATAACCCTAATCGTAATCCTAACCTTAACCCTAACCTTAACCATATTTGAATACTAATAATAAATCTAACTACAATTAAACCCTGAATAAATTATAATACTAACCCTAATCCTAACCCTAATCCTAACCCTAATCAAGATGTAAATCCTAACCCTAATAATAACCATACTTATAACCCTAAACATAACCATAACCCAAACCCTCAAACTAACCCTAATCCAAACAATAATCTAAACCCTACAACTATGAGCCTAAACCTAATCTTAAACCCTGACCCAAACCATAACCCTAGCCCTAAACCTAACCATTATCATAATCCTAACCTTAAACCCTAACCTAATCATAACCCTAACTATGATGTAAACCTTAACCTTGACCATAATACTGATTTTAACTCTTATCCAAAACATAACTATCAACCAAATCCTAATCCTAACCATACCCCCAATTATAATTCTAACCCTTATCCTACCTTTGACATAAACCTCAACATAATTGTAACCATTTCACTATACCCTAACCTGAACCATAAGTTTAAACCTAATATTAAACTACAACCATAACCCTAACCCTAATGATTATCCTAAACCAAAACCAAACCCTAACATTGAAGCTAACCCTAACCATTACCATAACCCTTACCCTAATCATAGCCCTAACTAGAACCATGATCATAACCCTAACTGGAACCATGATGTAAATGTTATCCTTGACCATAACACTAACCTTAACCCTAATGCTAGTTATAACCATAATACTTTCCATTAAATAAAGTTTAATATATCTTAGATTTTAGCATTTTCTTTGATCCTACAACACATATATATTGATTTATTTAATGTTTTTCATGTTGGGCGGTGCCATTGCAACTAGCATATATACCTTAAATTTTATTTTATTTTATATAAAATAAGCAAAGAGGTATCATTCTGAAGGCACCTATTTCAATTTAGGGTATACAATTGATTAAAAATAGGCAGCTCAAAAAGGATATCTATTTGATATAGATTAAATTAAAATTTAAGGTATATATGCTAGTAAAATAGATTTGTTTTTCTTTTGATAACATTCTATCTTTTTAAAACTGAAATAATTCTACAAATCTAATAATTCTAATAACTCTATCATCTTAATTCAATTTTTAGATTAACAAATCTATATTTAAGTAACATAAAATGAATATCATTATATTTTAAAGATTCTAACATTTCTTGAAATTATTTAAATTATAAAAAAATTAATTAAATTTAATTTATAATACTTAAATCTCAAAACTAATAAACTATTTAATAATAAACCAAAATACTTTCAAAACAATAAACTAAGCATGTAAAATTTAAAAAATTTAAAAATAAAATTATAAAAAATAACTTAAATTACTTATTGAAAAGTATAATGCTAGGTCCCTGCAATTTTAATTTTAAAACTGGTGGTCCCATGAATTTTGTAGTAGTTCAACTTAGAAGTTTAAACTAAAAAAAGAAACTGTTAAACTTCGACATTTAAGAAAACTAGTATAAGATTTTTGTATGTGCATAATAAAAACAAATAAAAAATGAACAAGTAAAAATAATTTATTTTCCTCCAAAACTATTTTTTGGATAGAATTTAAATTAATAGAATATTTTGTATGTACATAATAAAAACAAGTAAAAATAATTTATTTCCATCCAAAATGATTTTTTAATAAAAATTATATTTAGAAGTTTAACAAGTAGGATGCTTCTATTTTTTTAAAAGATTTCAAATAATCTCAAAGCACAATTTGTATTTATTCATAAGACCCTGCATTTCAATTAAAAGAGGAAATATTTCATGAAGAAAAAGATTACATTTAAGACCATTCCCATTAGATGTTTATAAGCAAACTTATGACAAAGAAAAATTGTATGAATATATCTCACCCATCACTGTAAATGGTGAAAGAAAAATAAGAAGAATAAGAATGCAAGCATACAATGAAGAGCCCATCACAACTCCTTTGCCTTGCATTTGTTTTGAAATTACAAAGATATATGCAATGATAATAAAGACAAGTATTTATATATTAAAAGCATGAATTATTTAGGGAAGTTCTGCATTTTCTCTCAACACATTGGAAACTTTCTTGTTTGAAGCGTGAATTATTTAGGGAAGTTCTTTGTTTTCTCTCAACACATTGGAAACTTTCTTGTTTGAAATTCAATTGTGTAGAGATTGAAATGCACACATTGGAAACTTTGTTGTTTGAAATTCAGTTGTGTAGAGATCCAAATAAATTTAATTGGCAAGGTTGTCAAATACTCTGAGAGATGTTTCTATTGTTTCTATTGTTGTAAAATAGTATTGAATCTTGATATTAGATATACAAATGATGAACATGCATCAGTTCTCATTTTGTTTTTTTTAGGTTGTATTTAAATAATTATTTGTTTCGTGGTAAACTATTTTGAATGATGAAGATACATAATATTCAAAATATCCGAATCATACTTAATATTTCATTCTATAGATAAAATTTCTAATTAATTTTTTCCTTTAAAAAGTTATTTTATTAACTTAATTATTATTATTAAGAATTAATTTATTTTACTTTAGAACTGCTTTTTTTAGTTCAAATAAATTTTGACTAATATATATTTAAACATATATACCAACTATATTATTAAATGCCTATTTATTAAATATTTAAATTTTTAATGTTTTAAATAAATAATATATGTTTACATCTTATAATTTTTCATTATACTTTCATATAGCCTTTATCATTTATCAATTCTAATTCCAAATTGTTAGTCCACCTGTAAGTTTTCCTTTTAAAAAAAAAATATTCCAGTTTGTGGGTTATCTTTTTGTACCTTTTGTCTCCATCGGGTCATTTGTTCTCTTCGTACTTGAACCGTTGAACTCTTTTTTCAAAAGGTTTAAAGGGTTCAAGGTTCAAAGTGCAATTTTTAAAAGGAAAAAAGTCAGTCATTCCGGTTTTTGTCACCAAATTTTCAAATGTGTTCACTTGGTCTTTAGTCATTGAATTTTTGAACCCATTGAACCTCGTGTTCAAGTGGTTCAAGGGTTCAAGGTTCAAAAATGCCTTTTTAGTGGGTTGTGGCAATGTATTGTTATATGACGAGCGCGAGTCTTTCTTTTTATGTTAAGTCGATATGTGGTCTTGAACTTTGAACCAAATTTCAAGTGCTTCAAGAGGTTCAAGGTTCAAGGTTCACTTTAATTATTCCTTTTCTTTGTCGCTCATTCCTAGTGTTATTTATGTGTCGACCGTTATTGTTTTATTGCTTGAACAAACTTGAACCATTGAACCTCGTGTTCAAGTGGTTCAAGGTTCATAAGTTCTTTTCAAACTAATCTGAAAAGCTTTTTGGTGGAAATAAAAGTGGCGCGACAAGAAGGAATATCCCCTTATTCAACTTTTTGAAATTCTAAATGTGGAAAGTAATCTTGAAAATATCAAATTTCCTTTGCGAAAGTGGTGGCTAATTAAGAAGGTGTCAGGTTTGTCATTTCACCATTACTTTGCACGCTTGGAGTAAATCATGATGAAGCGTGTGCAACCCTATTGATATTTCCCGTCTAATTAAAGGAAGATGTATAAGTTTATTTCCATATTTAGGAAGGTCGCAGTTGCCTGACTTCAATTAATTGGAGGTGTCGAAGGTAAATCCAGCACTGTTCTCCAGAAGAATTTCTAGTTTTCATGGTCTTATCAGGTAAGTTCAGTTGTCTTCTCCTATGTTGTGTTTCTTTGTGCACTGAAGTTTTATCAGTATAGAAAAGGGGAAGATTTGAAAAAGGTTGTTGGGGTAGCATATTGTATTGTTGTTAGAATTTCTTGGTTAAGGGAATACATAGTTAAAATGAGGCCTGTGCTGCCAAAGCTTGACCAAACCTCATGTTTAGTGAGTATCTTGCCGGAAATGGAAGACACCTCCTTAGTTCATGCAGATTTGGGGAATTTCCTTGAAAGGACTAAGAATCCTCAGGCTGGGTCACTAATGGAGAAGATAGTTAAGAGTGGTCTTGTGGAAGTTGTTGCATTTCCATTAGTCACGTCGTGTCCAGATTTAGTGTTGGCTTGTATGAACAGATATGATTCTGAGAATAGATGTATCAAAACTAGTGATGGTGAAGTGTTAGTCCATATTAATAGGGAAATGGTGATGGAAACAATATGTATTTCGCATAAAGAGGATTATGAGGATTGGACCATTTGTAATTCATATGCCTATTTCTCAGAGAAGAAGAGCAAGTACAGAAGTATAATTGCAAGGAATTAGCTCTTGAGGGTTCAGAAAGGAGGATCACGACTACCCAAACCGTTACCTAGAGAATACCTCATCACTTAGGTGCGAGACATTGTTGTACTTTTAAAAAGAGTAAAAGGGAATTCACATTCCTTCTATTGGGAAGATTGGATGTACTTTTTCATCCAAGTGGTTCTATCTAGTGACAGATTTTTGGATTGGTCTCAGGTGATTGGGGAGAGGCTTCACGAGGGGCTAAGAAACTTTGTGGCTATGAATGGGTTTTACATGTCTTCTTACTTGTTTTATATTTTGGCCTACACAAAGGAGTGGCCTGGATTACCCAGTGAACATTGGATTGATGGAATGAGGGTTTATGATTTTTACTCTAGGGTGATGCCAACAAGATAATGTCCACAGAGGCTATGGAGGTTGTGAGTATTTATGGAAGCTTCTTTATCTAGTTTCCATGGTTTACTTACATACAGGTAGGTGGTTTTGAAGGCCAACCATTCAAATTACCTAGGTACGCCTTTGATAGCTTCGTACTTACAGAGGTGAGCAGGCAGCTAGCCCATATAGATAAAAGACTAGGGGAAAAGGGATAATCCAAGGTGGATTTTCTCATTGATCTTGGGTATTACAGCTACAAATCACTATCAGATGCTTTGAATCTAGAACTGGAGTTTAAAAGGATGAATCTGGAGCTATATGTAGCTAGATGAAGTTTTGATAGCAAAGGATATGCAAGGGAGAACCTTAACATAGACAGTCATTTCTGCCATGAACCCCAGGTGGAAGATTATAGGGAAAATTGCAAGGATGAGCATGAAGTGAGAAAGAGGCTGTGGCCAAGATTCACTTGTAATAGATAGTTGTCTTGAGGCTCCCAATTAATACATCAGGTGTGTTGGAAGATACAAAGGAAGATGTCCTAGACCCTGAGTTTGGTACTTAGATTGAAGGGAAACCGATTCCAGAAATTGACTGGAATAAAAAAGAAGATGATAACATTCAAACAAGGACCTTCAATGTTGTCAGGAGAACAAAGAGATGGTTGAGGAAACTGAACTTCCAGGAGGGTCTTTCCATGTCCCCACATGAATCAATAAGTGATTCACACATCCTGGTTCAATCTCCTATTTTTACCACTAAGAAAATTATTGATATTGCAGGTGTCTCAAAGCCCGTTGTAGAGAGAATACCACCAAGAAGGTCAGGAAGGTCGCCATCCAGTCTTACAGCTACTTGAGTAACCCGGTCAAGAACAAAGAAGAACAGTACAGAGCATGTTCTGCAGTAGGTCGTAGTGGATTTATACCCGAGTGAAGAGACTGAACAAATAATGGACCCACAGGATCAAAGTGAACCTAGGATACAAGAAGTGGATACAAATGAAGGAGTAGGAACTCAACAGGATCCCATGAATTCCCTAGTAATCGTTACTTCCCCAGATACATAGGTCACCCCGCCACCTAAAGGATCTACCAATGCTCCAAAATGGCTAGAAGCCGCCATTGGAAAGAAAAGGAGTGTGGTGCCGATCACCATCCCATTGGAGGACATGGTTAGTAAATGCTTAGGAAAAGCATTAAAGCCCAAAAAGCTCAAAACACAAGTAATGCTTGATGTGGATGACACAACAAGACACTGGATAGCTGAAGTGGCCAAGCCCATTGCCGGGAGAGATGCAGATAAGGCTACAAAGGAAGATTTTATTGTGGAGAAAATAGATTTGGGCATCGCATTAAGGGTCGTGGATGTAAAACATTTGGAATCTTCTACAAAGAGGATAATCTCTAGGACTTGGAAAGATGAAAAAGATAAGAGAGAAATGAAACAAATGGTCGCATAGATGGTAGAGTACATCAATGATATTCATAATCCAAATCCTCAACCATTGTCATAGATACCAGTTTCATTTGACCCCAAGTCTCCAACAAACCAGAAGATGCTTAATCAAGTTCAAAGGAATGGGGTAGTGACGGAGATGTTCAACAAATGGCTGGATCTATTAATTCAACAAGGATTGGAATATATTACTAATATGGTCAAGGTTTATAAAGATGTAGAAACTATGAGTAAAGAACTTGAGCTGGAGATGGTCACCTAGGAAAAGGAAAGGGTTAAGTGGGTAGCGGTCCTCGCACAAATGAATGATGTTCAGAAGTATGGAGTTGCAAAGTTCTTAGCTGAGAAACTAGTGGAGAACCTAGATGATAATGTGCTATATATGTCAAAGAAAAATGTGGAATGACGCAACTCAATCATTGGGCAGGGCCATGAAGAATCCACTAAGCTACTCAGGGGACTAACTATTTTGATTGACACTATACAGAAGGACCTCAAATGTATTGATATTCAACTCATGCAGGAGGGAGCTAAAGTGATTGAGGAAGTTGTAGACATGATCAAAGTCTTTCAAGATAGAGTTCATTCCATAAAGACCACAAAATCTTTGACTGCAGATGACTTTTCAAAAGTAGCAAGGATTGAATCAATACTTATTGTCTGTTCGGATCACTTGGAGGTTCACAAAGAAAAGGTCACACAGGTGAATATGGACAAGGAAGTGTGGAAGTAGAGGAGCATAGACATTGGCCTACCCTATTTCCAAGTTATCCTAAACTTTTGGACTGCACACCTCGAATGGCAAGGATTCGTGACAAAACAGGATAAGCCCGTAACTTCCTCAGTTGCGGTAGACGCTTAGTTATGATACAATGAAATGTCAGTCTTTTAGCGGCTATTAGTTTAGCTTTCTTTTTGTGTCTGAATGGTTTCTTTCACTGAAGTGAAAGTAATGTTATTTGTCAATTTTGTAAAAACTATGGCCTGGAGGCTATTTAAGTTGAAAAGCTTGCTTTTGATTGATTATTAATGGAATGTTGACACATCTTTGAATATGTGCATTCTAAGATTCATAATTCTTCTTAGGTTGTTATGTGGGCATAATTTAATTTGATAATCAGTTATCTCTGCATTTCTTTTTGGTTCATATTTATTATAGATTGTTGGATGACCTGCATGTTGTAAATCAGCTTGATCCCCCTTGCCCTATGAGGCATGAGAGAGTCTCAGTTAAGCTGCTAGTTTCTCATGTTGAGTTTCCATTTTATTTCAAATGTATGCAGTAAACATATGTTAATCAGAGTCTGTGAACTCCTCTTTGAGCAATTTCTCAGAGAATTTAGGCATTTATTTTTGCTGATGGATAAATGTTGAAGCCTTTTCAATACTTTTTGGTTAAAAGTGTTACAAAAAAAAATCACTTGTACAGTTAATTCATTGTAAATCATATGAGGAGCTGCCCTCTAATGTAGAGGTTGAATTATTATTAATTCTTCCAACTGTTGGTATTTTTTGTTTCTTTCTAAAGGGTAAAATGGAGTCACATTTTGCTTAAGAAGATAATAACTAAAATTTCAAGAAGGAGACAAATCTGTTAACCAACACACATGAACCTTGAACTTTAATATATAATCTATCCCATGTTTGAAAAAT
Source organism: Cryptomeria japonica (assembly GCF_030272615.1). Classification (NCBI taxonomy): domain Eukaryota; kingdom Viridiplantae; phylum Streptophyta; class Pinopsida; order Cupressales; family Cupressaceae; genus Cryptomeria; species Cryptomeria japonica. The sequence continues at coordinate 658,131,820 of NC_081413.1, forward strand.
ATTATTTTTCATGTTAATGATTATTTTACTTCTTCATGGATTTATATATTAGATCATAGGAACATCAAATCTAGGGAGAATATAATGGTGAAAAATATATACATATGTGATTTTCTCCTATGTTTTGGTCTAAAATAAATTATAATATCGTCTAAAATAAATTAGAATATCAATGGAATAACATATTTTTAAGTACCATGTTCTTACATAAATTTGGCTATGAGATCACACTCTTCTAATGCACAATGTAAATATGTACCATACTAATAATTTCACTATTATTTATGGTGGATAAAAAATTTAAGGCTTTTGGAGATCCTATGTTCAGATGGCTACATTTTAAGATGATTTTATTTGAAAATACAAGGGATCATACCCTTGATAATGGATGCAAACTCTTTTTGGACCTAACTTGAGAGGATTAGCATTTATTGTAAGCTTTTATTACTTGGTGTTTTATATACATGATAATCTTGTATGCCACTCTAAGCTTTTATGTACTTGATAAGTGAAGGATCTAATAAGTACTGTATTATCATAGTTTTGACCTTGAGATTTGGATGTAGTAATGAGGACTTATTTGGAGAAGTGAAAAACATGATTTATAGCTTATGGCATATTCCCTTGTTGCAAGAATGACTATTTTAATTGATCTACTTTGGTATGAGAGGTTTCAATCTATTACTATCATATTTGCATTTGATATGAATGTTACATGTTAATATCATTTTACTTTGGTTATGGTGGATGAGATCTTACTTTAGAGATCTTGGTACATGTTATTGTTGAACAAGGATATGGTTTAATTTGTAGGTTCTTTTGTTGTTCTTGTTCTTCTTTTTAGATGTTTGTATTGTCATTATTGTGTATAAAGAACTTGTGAGAGCTATGGAAAATACTACTAAGATATGTATCACAAATGTTTTATGATAAGGTAAAATGGTATGAATATATCTCCCAACATTGTAATTGGTGAAAGAAAAATAAGAAGAATAAGAATGCAAGCATACAATGAGGAGCCCATCACAGCTCCTTTTCCTGCCATTCGTTTTGAAATTGCAAAATTATATGCAATGACAATAAAGACAAGTAATTATATAAATGTGTGAATTATTTAAGGAAGTTTCTACATTTCCTCTTATGCATTGGAAAATTTCTTGTTTTGAAATTCAATTATGTAGAGATTAAAATTCATTTAATTAGTAAGGTTGTGAAATACTCTAGGAGATTATTCTATTGTAAAATACTGTTGAATCTTCATATTAGATATACAAATGATAAAGATGCATCATTTTTCATGTGTTTTTTTATTGTGTGTGTGTTTAGGTTGCATTTAAATAGTTATTTATTTCACAATTTTTTTACATCAGATTCTGCTAGATAGATCATCAAGAGGGTTGAGTGAGCAAGCTCTTCCAAATTTAATGTTGCATCAAAAAGCATTTGAAATAATAAATTATATTTAAAATTTTGTAGACGGTATAAAAATATGATAGACTTATAAAGCACTAAGAGGGGAGGGTGAATCAGTGACACCAAAAAAAATACTACTTTAAACACTAACCGGTAGATATACTTAACAAGTTTGTTAAACACTATGCATGCTGTCCAAAATGATATTAAAGCATACACAATAAGTAAAACATCCACCAAACACAAAGTGTTTATACGTAGAAAACCCAAATGGGAAAAACTATGGTGAGATGGGACTCAGAAGTTAACTATCTACAATAATAGGTAACTAACTGGTTAAGGTCTACAAAAGTGCTCTGCTAGGAGCGAATCTTATTAAAGATCCCAAAGCTCTTTTAAAAGATATACCCTGTTAAAGGTAGTACTTTTTTAAGAGTAACCTCGGTAGAGGATCTCTAAATCCAAACTAATGGATCACCTCATTAGAGGATTTGTACAATGAAGCTTGTTGGAGCTTACTCGATTAGGGGATTTGACTATTCTAGTGATTAGAAAATAATAGGTGGTGTGATCTAGAAGTAGCACAACTTGCTTGAATAGATCCTTTTTTGTGCATTCAAAACTTCATTACCAATATACTCTGTAATTATCTCAACACCTTAACTCTTCTATCTTCACATCAAATCATCTCATATCATATCTCATCATATGTCATTATATAGACATTTAGAGTTCATGTCGGTCTTAGTAATTATATCATAATTTCCTAGGTGTAGTGTATCTAGACAATCAAACATAACTCATCACAAATTACTACCAAAAATTGTCAGTTAGGGTAATTCATCATAATTGGTGATAACTCATCACACAATCAATGAATACCGGTTGGAACAACAATACTGGTTGGAGATAACCATATCAACATGTAAACCGATTGTCCTTCATTGTTCTTTTGATAATCTCCGCTGGATCTTTAGGTTGGTGTCGGGTCATTCCTATATATACATAAATACTAGTTTTCTCTATGTATCGGTTTGATACTATCTAAGAAAAACTTCTAATACCGGTAGAAATACAATATAAATAACTTTGAAGTAACACTGGTAGATAATGTGATCATATGTGTGTGTACATGTTCCATCAATGACAACATAGGAATTCATTAATTACAATCATCATCAAGCCAACAAAATGTGTTTGGCTTGCCTCTTGGAAAATGGCTCCCGAATACCATATTGTCAACAATTATTAATTATTGTTATAATAGTATAGAATACTGAGAAACCTTCGTAAAAAATAGTACAAAAATGATGGGTAAGTACACAATTGGGAAACCTCAAAAGACAATATTGTTGTTCTCTTTACCAGTTTGTAAGCCCTGTAGACATAACATCAATGTTTTCAAGACAATCTCTCTCTCTCTCTCTCTCTCTCTCTCTCTCTCTCTCTCTCTCTCTCTCTCTCTCTCTCTCTCTCTCTCTCTCTCTCTCTCTCTCTCTCTCTCTCTCTCTCTCTCTCTCTATATATATATATATATATATATATATATATATATTAAACAACAATTATTTTAGGTTGTTTTTAATTATTCATTTAACATACTCTGCAAACAAAACAATTATAAATAAATAACAATTTAACAATTCTTTTTAGTATGTTAATTAATATTTTTTATTTTAAAATAATAGATTATAATTATATCTGCATTTAAATTGTCGTCACAATGTTTTTATTATACAGTACAATTTATGAGCATTGAAAAGTGCAAGAATGTTGGGAATTTTCTTTAGCCTTTGTCTAGTCTTATGGTTGTCATTCTGTGTGCTCTAAAAGTTTTCAGCTTCTAGTTTTCTTAGTTGCATAGAGAATTTTTCAAACAGGTTTTTGTGATAAAAATGGAAGAATATCCCTTTGGCTTCATAAATAGAGATTTCCCAGAGCCAATTTCTTCCTTTGGGGTGGATACTCCAATAAACCTCTTGTGCATTAGTCTGAAAGTTTCCTTAAAGAAATCACGGATTTAAGGCTCAAAAGAATACTTCAAATCTTAGAGCCGTCAATAATCTTGGTAGTCAAGTTAATCATGGATTTAAGGTTCAAAAGAATCCTTCAAATCTTACAGTCCTCAATAATCTTGGTAGTCAAGTTAATTGTTGGTCATGATAATTGAGCAAGAAAGAATATCTCAGGGACAATTCTAACATTTCTTCAAGATTTGTAGTGTCCCTCCTTGATAAAAAGGTTCCAAAGTTAAAGGTGTTGGCATTAATGTCATTGTTGTTTGATCAAGATGTGTTGGAGAGCCTAGATATTGTTCTCAATCATGCTATCCTTGGCACTAGAATTACTCACCCTAGAGATATGATAGTATTTTCTATTCCATGATACACCATTAACTATTACACTTTCTTTTCAGATCTTAAGGAACCTACCTTAAGGCGTCATAGGGAATTTGTTACAATGGTGGTCAGATTTCTTGATTAGAGGCTATTGAGAGATGAACCAAATAATGATGACAGGGAGGATGAATTTCTAGATTTTGCTAGATTGAATGGTCTCCTTTTGCCAAAGCTAGAATGGGAAGGGTGGGTTCAACCTAGGACTGAGTGAATTCCATGAATAACATATATGATATTTGTCTTTAATGACAAGTTTTTAAATCTAATAATGAAAATCAATGTTTTGTTGATACATTCAAACTTATTGGTTAGAAGTGTTTTGGTTAAAATATTAGACTTTGGAGACTGGAACATAGCCTCCTTTTCTATATTTTTGATGACCACTCTTGATGATTCTTCTTAAGTAGAAGAATATGGTGTATTTAGGGAGTCTGCTCCTATTTTTGAACTATCTAAGATAGAATATGTCATGTAAAAATTTTGAATTTTAATACAATTTCCTTCGGTCTGGTGGTTTACCAATAAAAAAAAAATTCTTTTCAATTTATTACTTAATAATCTTATTTATTTTAAAATTATAGACTATATTATATATGAAATTAATATTATAATTGTGTGTTGGAGATAGTAATCCCCACTACCCAGCCATGGACTCAAATTTGCATCATCCAGTTTGAAAGCATATCTATAATAGTAAAGACAAGTTGCTAATTCTAGAAGTTTCTTCCAGATACCCTCAACACATTTGTACATGTGATGAAGTTTAGAAACATCTAAGACCTCCATTAAAAAGAGGCACTTGTAATCAAATCAAAATGAATGAAAAATATGGATTGATGAATAAAAATTCATCTTTCTTTCATTCTTCTCTTATTTTGTGTTTTGTTCTATCCCAGTTGTAACAATGATATTAGTGCTAATGGTAAACAATGCTTGGAGAGTAAGATGAATCTAAAGGAGTGTTATTTTTTATACAAGATGCTTAGGAACCACCCAAGTTATATGATATGTTGAAGCTGCTGAAGGTGATTCCACTATTGTAAACCAGATAGAGATCATATTTTTAATGGGAGGCAGAGTTTGATTAGCTACATGACAATTAGAAGAGCCAATCTCAGAGGAATGTTCGCTATGGAGATTGTTGGATCAGAGTTGTTTTCTCTATGGTTTTTATGGTAGTTTTAGGCAGCACTGATCCTTGGCCATTTTATAGCACAGCATAAATTTTCTCTTACAAGGACCACATCTTCATTTAATGATCCATAATCCTGTCATTTATTTGGTTTTAGTTATTATTAATTTTTATAGGAAAGGATTCTCTCCATTTAGATTTTGGATTTAGTGCCTCGATGCATAATTCCACATCCTTTGTTTCATTTTGTGTTATTATGTGAGGATTGAGAAACTGTGTGACTTGCATAAAAAGAGATTTTTAATGGTCCACTTTTCTTTGACATCTCTGTGTGATATTTCATATTTGAAAGTTGTAGACATAGAATCAAGCTGGAAAGATTAAGATTTAGTTGAAGGATTGGTTAAATAAAATCAAAGGGTCTTGTCTAAATCATAGAAGCTGGCCTAATAAGGTAAATTGTTGAAACATTGTAAATCAAGTGTGAAGGAAAGGTAAATATAATCTCAATGGGAAAATTTGATATAGCAAAGAAAGAGAAAACAAATGATTTGGAAGAAGAATTGAATGAAATAGGAAAAAATATTCATAAATGATATCTCTTTTAAAAGATAAACAATTAGGGAAATGTAAACTTTGGGATAAAATTTGTGAGCTTGAAAAATAATTTAACAGATTAAAAGAAAAAAATTTATGTGAAGCTATTATTGGAAAATGGAGAAGGAATCAAAGTTCCCATTCATCCAACAAAGAGCCCAAAATATGAAGGCCTTGGATATAGAAAAGGTGAAAATAGAGTTCAACATGATACATGTTTAACCAAATTGGTCCAAAGAAAGAGAAAAAAATATTGTTATATGGAGCCTAATCAGAGTGGTGGTTAAAATATCCCAAATTTTATCAGCTTTGTTTCCCCCCAAATTATTTAACAGGTGTTTTGGGGTAGCGCCCCAAGGTGGGGTCAAGTGGCAACGCCCCTTGCGTGCTCCCTGTCACAATACAGGGCAAGGTCAAGGTTCAGTGTCCCATGTTCCTGAATGAATTATTATTTAATAATGGCATCAATTGTTATTTTTTATTTTCTAATATATTGTAACCCTAATTTTGTAACATAAATGTCTTTATAAAATGGCTAAGGGTTAGGGTTTTCTACAAAAACAATTGTAGCATTATGCAATGGTATTGAGTTGCAAGGGATTGCTAGTTGTAATCGGTTCGATTTACTAGATAATAAAATTGGAATCTCTGTTTGGTGAGCATAGCCCAATTTTGACTGAACCACATAAAATTTAATCCTCTCTCATATTATTTCTGTTATTTTTTATTCATTTGGTTTATCTTTATCTGCATATAATTGATATTTTCTACATGTAATTCCTAACAAACATTAGTGTTCACATTGTAATAGAGAAGGTCACAAAAAATAAATGTACTGGGATTTGCATCCATTTAAAATATGTGGTTTAAAAAATCATTCTAAAAATATGTGTTCGAAGAAAGAATGGAAGAAAGAATCTATGGCAGGTTATGTAAAAATGGATTTTGAATGGACCTATGGATCTAGTTGGAAAATGCCTTTAGGTGTGTTCAAAAGGTTGTACAAATGTTCATGTGTGAAGACTAATAGGAGTCATGAAATTTTTGGATGTTCAAAAGAAATAACAAGTGCTTTGAGTAAAAAGAAATCGTTGTCTAGCAAGATATTTACATATTGTGAAGATGCATTAAGTTTCAGGATGTTTTTGAAGACTTAGAAGCAAAGAGTTTGAGAGATTTCCGTAGAAATTAAGGAATCCCAACAAATGATAAAAGACCTTTGCAAATAAATAATTTGGGAAAGTCTGTAGGCATCATTACAGACAAAAGAAAAATTAACAAATGAATCTAAGAATTATGAGTGCTACAATATCCATGGTAGTTGTGATTAAGGGAAAGTGGTTGAGATAGTAAAACCAACTACCCAACCATATAGTTATCTCTATATCATCCTCTTATTCTCTTTCTCAAAACGTTGTAAAAACCTTCAGGATCATTGTTTTTAGCTATACTTACCCCTAAATGGTATGGAACAAATAGTTTGTCAAAGTGCTCATGTCCTCCCTTTATAATCACAAAGTAAGGGATAATGGTGTAATCCGGGAAAAGTGACCCCTTTCCTTTATTTTTCAATTCTTTATCCCGAATACATCCAATTTGCCACATTACCTCAGAAAAAGCTATTCTTAGAGGAAAATTGAAAGGTAGTACATGAGGTTGTCCGGAAAAACCATAAATTCTGATTATAGTACTAACAAAGTATGAGATAAAGTGTTCCCAATCATGTTCAATTCTGGGAAGAGGCACCCTTTCCTTGGGTCTAACAAAATCATGCAATTCTTTAGGAATCCTTGGTGAATTCACTGTCAACCTTTGTCCTAACCTAGAGGCAAAGTTGTTATCAAATCTTATATAGCTAGCCTCTTGTTTATCCCATGACATGTCTGTGCTCCAGAGCTGTATTGGAATATCTTGATTATCTATTGTCCTTCTGAGGTTCACGATACCCTCAAAATACTTTGAATTCTTTGAAAGGAACATATGCATAAGTAAATAATACCACGAGAATTTAACACCAACAACCCGACTCTAAATGTCTAATAACCTCTCATGGATCTTTTCCTCAAGATAAGGGGCAAAGTCAAAAACTATTGTAAAATATGGATGTTGTATCTTCATAGACATGTACATGAAATCAAGCGACATCACTGTAATGGGACTAAAACCCAATACTTGGCATAAAGAGAAGAATGTAGCCTGGAAGTAAGGAGTGAAAGCACCAATTAGGAATAACTCTTTTGAATTAGGACTGATATGGTATGTTGTACTTCCCACTCTGGCTAAGCACATTGGAAGGAAACTCTTTCTAATGAATTCCTACATCGTGTTATATTCTTCCTTTTTTTCATTTAAATCTATTGGTACTTGAAGAGGGAATGGTTCATATAAGTCAAAAATCTCTTGAAAATCCTCTCTTCTAATGGTTAATAGAATCTCCCCATCATTTCCCCTGATAACCCTTGAAACTGGGTCATATCTGTCTACAACAGCCTTAAGCAAATCGACATCCATAAAAACACTTGTACTACTAACTTGCCCAAGTCATACTGCCAAGGACTATATAATGGGGAATTTAAATTCCTTTGTCCATACCATAGTTTCAAAATCTCTAACCCAGTTACCAGTATATTTGTATTTACTAAATGGAATGTTTTGTCAGTTAACCCTTACCCCAGTGTTTTCCCATCAACAAACCTTTGCCCATGTTTCTTATCATTTGTAGAAGGCTTTAATTGGTCTAAGAAATCATCATAAATATTTCTTTTCATATAATCCACCTCCACTGAGTGTTTCCATGAGGGATCCATATTCTACAACTAGGGCTTTCTAATATATTTCCAAGTCTGGGAAAGAGAACTAGGTCTTATCACAAGGTTTTTTCAATATTTAGAGTAAATTCAAACAAATATCACTATTTTCGTCTTAGCCTCTTAACCCTAGATAAAATTGAATTTTCCTTTTGTAATGTTTTACAATTTGTAATATAAATCTATTTCAAGAACATATGGAGATCTCAGATAAACTTACTACTTTTGATTTTTGCTAGAAATGACAATTATGTGTTGCAGAAGGTCGCTTCAGTCTCCTTTAGTAGTAGGAAATTATTTAGAATTTCTATAAAGTCTTTTGTGAATGAAAAACCTTCAAGAGTCTTTTAATTATTGTCTAGGAAAGGACACAAATGTCTTGTCCGCCGTTAATATTCATGCGAGTGAGACAACAACTCCTAGCTTTGTAATTAAGACGTTTGAAAAGTAGTAGTCGATTGTCCTCCTAGTTGGCCATTCCAACGATCATCTCCTTGTTGACTCATCACTTGTTTTTTCATCTGTATCAGTGGCCCCACAAAATTGTGATACATCAGGATCACCTCGTCTTCCCATCAAACTCCATCAATGGCCCCAATATAGGTCTTTCTGGCAAATTCTAGACACGTGGCATCATCGCGTGATGCCAGGGTGCATAACCACCATACAACTTCCATTACAGGAATACAAGGGTCATCTAATCTACTCAAATTTTACCACCTAGCATACTTCTCATTGACTCTTCTTGGAATTAAAAATCGAGCACCTTTTTCCTCAGGATAAAACATCCTCATCCATTCTGAGCACGTGCAAATTGATGGGACTGTTAGTAGATTGACCTTTACCGCCTACAAACCGGTATTCAAATGCCTTCAATCGGTTGTGCTGCTAACTCTACTGGTTTTCGCTTATAACACATGACACAATCTTATGATGTTGCGGTTATGAAAATCCTCGCATCTTTGATCACAGGGAAGCACTAGCTGTTCGATCTATCCTTTCTTTAACAAACAGTCAGGGTATTCAGTATTTGTCAGACTTAGGAAAATATAAGCGTGGGCATAAATGTTTAGAACAGGATCGGTAGTAGGAAATTTATGCACTTGACTTAGGGAAATATATTTTATGAACCGGTTAACCAACATTTTGCCTTGAGAATAATATGGCCCCGCTCATGGAAAGGATAACCTCAATTTTAAGTGAGAAAAAGGTAACAACAACATATATCAAAGACCAAAAACCCACTTTCAAACCACCTTTTAATCATAAAATACACAAGCCTTAAAGCCCTAAACCCTGATAACTTGACTAAGGGTGAAATAAAACTAGGATGACCAAATTTTGCAAGACATAAATTGAAAGTCCTATCACCACCCAAAACTTCTGTAGAAATTGTTGATGAAATAACTAAAGATGGCATGTTGAAGAACGCTGAGTTTTATTATGATAAATTAGAGGTTGATGAACAAACATAGGTAGAGGAAGCAGTCCTGTTATACTTACATATCTATAAGAAAGCATTTATAGAGATAGAAAAATCAAATACCGGTTGAGTTATATATAATGTTAGATGCTAGAAGATTATCTGCTATGCAAGAAGATAAAAACATTAAAATGTAATAACTTTTAGCTATCTATGTTACTATAGCTTTAGATGAGATGGAAAAGACAATTGAGGCTGCAAATAGAAAGGTTTTCAATAGCAAACATAGAGTAACTAGCTTAATGCTAGAGAGAATAAATGAAGTAATAAAGGAAACACAAAAAGCATGGATCAATTTTTTGGGAGAACATAGAGGGCTCTTTACTTCACTAGAGACCAAAACTGATACTTTAGATACACCGGTTGAAGGTAAAGAAAAAGGGATTTTGGGTACTCCATCCTTAGTTTTGAAAAATATCAAGATAGTGGAAATTGAGCCACCGGTAAACACAATTGTATAGAAAAACATTGAGACACTACTTAATACTGGGAATGAACAAGATAACATGGTATAGGATAGTAATGTATAGGTTGAGGATATTGTTCCTAGAGAGAAACTGATAGTTGCACAGACTGCACCAGGTGGCGAAGCCACCGGTGCAAGTGAGGAGCTAATAAAGGATAAATAATCAGAGGAGATTCAAAACCTACTAGGATACTTATGTCGAATTACTAGAGAAAGGTTATCCAGAAATTTTGAAATTGGTCAAGCTCTGGTAAGACAATTTTGGAGGTATTCAATGTATAGTTCTTATTCTTTGACATTCTTTTTAAATTTTTTGGCATTGATGTCAGAGGGGGAATAGTACATATGTAAAAAATAATTGCATACATTAGGGGGAGTTATAGAGTTTTTTGAGTTTTGGAAATAAGGAGTATTTTGCAAATTCATCTGAGGGGGAGCAAGGCTCAATGAAACCGATAGATTAGACCATGACCACTTTTTTGCATGAGTGTTGCCATCAATGCCAAAGGGGGAGATTGTTGGCAATTGACACTCTATTTACTGGTTTCACTATGTTTTCATTGATGGCAACATGATTTTGGGTTTCGGCTTCATATGGTGTACCAGCAAGCACTTCACAGACTCTACACTAGCACCGGCATCGGTAGACAGAAGATTTCTTTGGTCACCAACAATGAAGGCCAACATAGTATAGTAAAGGATATTGGTATTGGAGGCTAACATATCTTAGATCCGGCATCGGAAATTTGTTTTAATCCTTATATATTTATGTTATCTGGTTGACATGTAAACTAATATTGTAAATATCTTTGTAAGCTAACATAAGGCATAAAAATTGTATAGGGTATATAGGGCAGATTAATTAGATCATTTTGATAGATTAAGGATATAGATGTAATGGATCATGATGCGAATGTAATGTAATGTGAAATATATCAGAGGTTTTGTATGTGAGGAATTTATTGTAAGGATTGTTCTGGTAAAGGGGTTTAGGGTTTCAGACTGAAAGAGACAGAGCTTAAACCAGAACTTTATTCAGGCATAGGAGATGCTATCTTAGCAATTCACACTTCTCCGGATTGTTGTTTGGAATTTTATGTAGTCAGTGAGACTCTTATTGTGATTGAGTAGGGTGCTCTAGGTTGTAAGTCTTCCTACAAGTGCAAGCCCCTCATATATTGTAATATCTCTTCATATGGCTAGTGAATTGATATTGTGGGTCACAAATCCCAATGTGGTTTTTCCTCATTGAGGTTTTCCATGTATAAATCTGTGTGTTATGATTCTCATTTATGTGTTTGGCTTATTTTTTGCATTACTTCTTTCAATTCTATTTATACCAGTACACCGGTTGGTGTATGATTGTTTTGTTAAGGCTAAAATCTACTATTACGGTATAAAATTGAATCACCCCCCCCCCCCCCCCATCTCAGTGTTATTGGTTTCCAAAAAATTTATATAGAAACTATATTATAAAATACTTTTCTACTAATTATTTGAATTTTTAAGGTTTGAAATACAAATGTATTTTTACATCTTGCAACTATTCATAATACTTCAATATAACCTTTATCATTTATAAATTCTACTCCGATGTGCACTTTGAAAATTGATATATAAATTACCCCATGTTTGAAAAATATTTTTTTTCATGTTACTGATTATTTTTACTTTATCATGGATTTATATATTAAATCATAGGCACATCAAATCTAGGGAGAATATAATGGTGAAAAATATATAAGTATATTAGATCAAAAGATTGTAAGGTACTTGTGAGCTTGTCCTCGTAGTCATTTATTTGTTTGTCAATATCAAAGGTGAATTTAGGAAAAATGATACAAGATTTATAGTTTACCGTCTTTTGACAATGTGTTTGAAATGGTTTGCAGTCTCTTATTCAATGTCACCATTTCATCTTCAATCATTTTCAAGAATGTCTATTTTCCCACTTCTTTAAAACTGTCCAAAACTTTATGTGTAGCCATTTACTCCAAAGAGTCAAAATTGTTGTTTACATTGTTACTCAACTGAATCAATTTATGGAAGGGGCTATTATCTTAATCTAGTTGTACATTTGTAGCCACCTTCTATGAAACATCAATAGACATCAAAATTAGCTTTTTATGTTCAATTTCAGATTTCACCTAGTCTTGGCTGGCTTGAGCTTGAACTGTAGCAGCAAGCATAAGCTTCTCTAAAAGAGATAACTTACTAGGATCAACTAGCCCATCAAGATTGATCTGGGGTGAAATCCCTATTACTAGAGGAGTGGCAATTTCCGAATCGACTATACCTTTGCCTTTGTCCACCTTAGCTATCTCAGCTTCTCCTATCCTAGCATCCTTCTATTGAATCTTAGGGCCCGTAGTGCTGTCAGTCACCAAAGAATTGTCACCAGTCTCAACATCAACTATGGTGTTACCTTGGTCTTTTGGTTGATCCTCAGGATAGGTTTCAACCTTTTGACTTCTGGAATCACCTTGTTTGTTATTCGAATGAGATGATTTAAAGGCATCCTTATATAGAGGATCATTCTGAATTATCTTCTTCCAAATTTCCTCTCTCTTTTCTCACCTCCTCAAAATTACCAATCATTATCCTATTTATTCTATTTTAACTTTTGAATTCCTTTTTATTGGCTTTTTCAATCAATTTGTTAACTTCATCATGAGTTATACATGTATATCTAGTAACAAGTGCTCTCTGTTGGTGTAAATAATTATTCATCTTCGATATTATTACACCTTACTTAAGTTTACTTAGGTACATGCATTTCATAGTAGTTTGGGTATGAGACACTTCGGTGTTTGTGCCACATTGGGATAGTGCGTGTAGGAGAATTTCCACCTTTTATGGTGTAATCTTGTTGTTACACTCTACATTCAGTGGGTGATCCACCTCATGTGGAATATTATATTGTTTCTCCTACCTAGCCACACCTATTTCCTACCTACCCTTGTTTCTTATTGAACCACATGTCATGTTTGTGTGCTCACATAACCATATAGCCTTGCCTATATAAGCAAGCTCATATTCATTGTATGTAATGATTGATGATCCAGTTGATCAGTATTTTCATCTTGATAGAATACAGTTTATTCCTATCATTTATTTTGTCTCTCTTATTTGTGCTTTCCATTGCCTCTTGATCTTGGCAAAATCTCACATGGTATCAGAGCCATTAGAGTGTCATTGGTTTGCTAATTGAGAGAAATTTGATGCTATTTGGGGTTGTGTATTTTGGAGTTTTCTATTGCAGGTTATTATTGAAGCTTGATGGGTCAAATCTAAGGTTAACATTGGATTGAGGAGGACAAATAAAGTCAATTTTGCCTTTTGTATCATCCAAATTAGACTTTGGAGTCCAAATCTAGAGGCATTTGAAGTTTGACGCTACGGTAGAAATTTTCCAGAAATTATAATTTTGCAGACATTTTTCAAATAGCAATATCTCACTCATCCGGACTCGTTTCTTTGAGCAATTTTTTTTATTTTGGGGCAGAATTTTGTGATCCGTACAGTGGTCCAGGAGATTTCTGATTTTTGGATATAGGTTTTTTGGAAATCATGAAATCCTAATTTTTACAACTTTGGAGGCTTCGTTTGGGCTCTTATGGACTCATTTTCAAGTGCCATTTTTTTTGAAAGTGCATATTTTTTCATCTACTTTCATAATCTGCCATCTGTTTGTAGTGATTTTAGGTAGAAATTGTACTTTCAATATTTGACCATTTTTCACATATTTGGTACTTGCATTTTGCTTGGATCTCAGTTTAGATCACTAGCAGTATTTGTTGAAGTCTCTTAAATCTCATTTTGAGAAGTTGTAAATTGAAATCAGAAGTCCACTTTGCCTTGTTTTGCCAGTGGCCCATTGTATACGCACTAAGTATAAAGTGCCAAAATCACCATTTTGGGGGGATTTCTTGATTGAGTATTTTGGGGGGGTGTCTTGTGTGATAGTGCCTCTCTCTATCTTGTGTTTTTTCATTTTGGTGATATGTGTTCTCCTAAATTTCCACTTTTAACTCCTCATAATTATGCATCATGGAAAATTAAGGCATGGCGTAAACTAATGGAAAAAGGACTCATTCAGTATGTAAATGAAATTGTTACAGCACCACCTAATCCTAAGGCTGATCCTAATGCTCAAATTGAATGGCTTACTAAGAATTCTATGGCACTTGGAACTCTTAGAAAGTATGTATAAGATGACCTTATTTTCACATTGATAAGTGTACAACAATTAAAGAGGCTTGGGATATTTTTAAGAAATTGTATGGTCAAGTTGATGAGATTAAGGGCTACAAGCTTGATAGTGAACTCACAACTTTGGATCCCAAGGATTTTGATACAATCCAAGATTATGTCACAAAAGCAACTAAGCTAAGAGCAAAGCTAAAGGATTGTGGAATTGAAAAAAAGGAATCTCGATTGGTTTATAACTTGTTGGACAAAATTCCTTTAGAGTATGCAACCTTTGTATCTAGGTTTCACACCCATAGGTTAGCTCAAAGTTCCTCATACACTTCTCCCTCTTTTGATTCATTCACGGAGATGTTGATATTTGAGCAATCTAAGTTGACCATGATGGTGATTCTCAAATCTTTAAAGTCACAAGCTTTGGTGGCTAACAAAGGGAATCAAAGTAATCAAGGAAAATGCAAGAATCAAAAGAAACTTAAGTCAAAACAACAACAAGATGGAGCACAATCTTCCTCTCCACAACAAGGTGATTCACCATTCTCACCTAAGAGGAATCATATAAGGACAATATTTTTTGTGGATATTGCAAGAAGTCAGGACATGATGAACATCATTGTTATAAGAAGGATATTGATGAGTTGAAGAATCTTCTTGAGAAGAATAGAATCAACCTACCTTCTAGAATGTCTACATCGGCTTCTTCTTCCAAGGATAAAGGAAACGATCACTCTTTTGGGATAGATAAAGGAAAGGGACAAGTTCTTTGTGCTACTACAAGTCATGATCCAAGGAGATGGCTTCTAGATTCAGGGGCTTCTCATCATATGGCATCTTCATAGTCTATGTTTTCTACATTTGAGCCTTGCCACATGCCAAAAATTTTGATGGGCAATCATACATACATGGATGTGATTGGGAAAGGATCTATTGCCATTGGGGATAACTCCTTCAATGATGTGTCGTGTGTACCACACTTGACAAATAATCTTCTTTCCATCTATCAAATCACACATGGGGCAACTAGGAAAATTGTGGAGTTCACATCTGATTCAGTTATCATTAGAGACTTGGAGAGTGGAGGTATCATTGTGACTAGGGTGGTTGATCATGCATCTCAGTTGTACTCTTTTTTAGATTTTGGTCCTATTGATAAGGTTGGTTCTTCCTATGTTGATGATTCATATTTTGTGGAGAACTTTGGGCATTTGAACTTGGGGATTCTTACATGTGACCCAATTCTTGAGCCTTGCATTTCATCTCCTTCCATTGATATCACACCACCTATTGCACTTAATGATGCAGCTAGTGTGACAGTTTTGCCTTCTTATGATTCAGTGTAGCAGGATATTTCATGTCTTCTAGCTTCAGTTGATTGGCATGCCTACTTGACAAACATTGTAGGTTTGTTTGTGGACTCCTACATTGCAGATTTGGGAGACACCATTCATGACATTCATCTTCTCTTTGATGAAGATGATCCTTCTTTGATTGTTGCGAGGGATAACTCTAACCCTCTTATGCATTCTGTACATGATCAATCTTTAGAGGTTGACATGATTGTGGATACTTTTGTACAACATTTGGAGGAGGTCTCTTTATCTTTTGAGGAGACATATGAGTCTTTGGATATTGTTCTACATTCATCTCCACTAGATCTTGGAGTGCCTTTTTCAGTAGTGTGGCATAGTTTACCACCTTTGGAGGGGGTACCTTTCAGCATCGACATGGGGACACTTGAGCAGTTTTCAGAGATTCCTTTCATCATGAGTATTTTTGCTTCATCTTCCCTTCATGGTTGGGGAGACTTTTTGGATACACCTTTGGTTTTGTTTCTTCCTAAGGGGAGGAACGTGGTTCGTCATTCATGGAGTAGTTTCTTCATTCATCTTTGAGCTTCTATCATTGGTGCAGATTCCAGATTGAAGGGGGGTTTCCTAGTCTCTCTTCTTCTTCTCTCATATGGGGGTGACTCTTTCCTCACATGGGGTTTTGTCCTTCACATACTTCTATGAGAGTTCTTTGTATCTAGTTTTCATCTCTCTTTTGGGGGAGGGTTTTTTCCCATTGGGTTTTTCTCTCTTTCCCCACTTTGTGAGAGATTTCCTTGCTTTGGTTTTCGTGCATTTGCATTTGTACATGGGTACCTAACATGGCTTCTTAGCCGGGACCCATCTTGCATTGCTTATTTGCATTATAGTCTTAAGTGCATTCCCCTAAGTTGCACTTAAGGGGGGGTGTTGGTGTAAATAATTATTCATCTTGGATATTATTACACCTTACTTAAGTTTACTTAGGTACATGCATTTCATAGTAGTTTGGGTATGAGACACTTGGGTGTTTGTGGCACATTGGGATAGTGTGTGTAGGAGAATTTCTACCTTTTATGGTGTGATCTTATTGTTACACTCTACATTCAGTGGGTTATCCAGCTCATGTGGAATATTATATTGTTTCTCCTACCTACCCACACCTATTTCCTACCTACCCTTGTTTCTTATTGAGCCAAATGTCATGTTTGTGTGCTCACATATCCATATAGCCTTGCCTATATAAGTAGGCTCATATTCATTTTATGTAATGATTGATGATGTAGTTGATCAGTATTTTCATCTTGATAGAATACAGTTTATTCCTATCATTTATTTTGTCTCTCTTATTTGTGCTTTCCATTGCCTCTTAATCTTGGCAAAATCTCACACTCTCTCCTTCATCTCTTTATCCATTTTACTTACATTCATCCTTCTAGCATCTATAATACTATATAGGTCCTTCGGAGTCAACCTCTCTAAGTCAATCAATGTCTTACTAAAATTGTGTAAATACAATACTACTACTTCCTCTACCTTTCTTGGATGACCGCCATCAAAACAATCAAAATTTGCATGAAGATTCTTCAAATTTCCAACCACTAATATCTCATCTATCAACTAGTTTTCTGATAGTGGAGGAATTATTGTATTCTTACCTTCTATATTTCCAAATTCGAGGTCCTTGTCCAATTGACTTTTGACCTATCTACTTCTTTGGGGTCTTCCGGAGGGAGCAGGATTTGACTTGATCTTTTTGGTGGGCTAAGCTCCACCGGATTGGCCATTTCTCACCTATTCGACAAAATTACCTCTTTTCTTTTCTTTTCCTGCCTCTTCCTTAGATTACATTTTTTAGTCCACCGAAGATACAACAACATATATTCTTTTAGGTTTTTCTTTTAGTTTTGACACACCTTATCCAGATGGGGTAAGATTTGCAGGTTGTGCCATCGAAGAAAGAATTTAATTAGTTGCCTCCTTTTGAGAATATTTCTATCTAGCCTTCTCCACCTCCTCCTTGGTGAATCTCATCTAAGTAGCTACTTCTTCTGCCATCTTTGATAACTTTCTCTTCTGGGCAAGAGTAGTGAATTGCTGGTGCAAACTAAGGTCCTTTTCTTTAAATGTCCCAAATCTCCCTTCCTTGGGATACACCGGTTGACTCAAGAGATGTTTTGCATAACCTTCAAGTATAATGGAGTCAACTTCATACCCCATGGACATGATTTAGACAATTTGGGGCTCCACTACTTCCATCAGGCGTTGATCCTTATCCACCATAAATAAAATGGTTTGCTCATACATCTCAACAACCTACTTAGGAATCATTTCCCTATTTTTCATTGAGGCTTGGGAGGTTTGGAAGTATCCCCAGAGGGAAGATATTCTCATAGTACCATCACCAATTCCCCATAGACATTCCTTGATCTACATGGCCAATGGTCTATCATAGGCCCATTGGACCTTGCCATTTATACTGGGTATCTCTTGAAAGAAGTATCGTGCCAAGAAAATAAAGAGTGTACCATATTTCAAAGTATGATTTTTGTCATCCTTTATCTATTTTAGATTTCTTAATAATTCATTTAGAAGTGTCGTCACATGTCATACATGGAAAGAGAGGGGGAGAGAGAGATGGAAAGGGGGAGATGAAGGGAGGGATAGAGATAGAGGAAAGAACGGAGAACGGGACTTGGAGAGAGAGAGGATGGGATAGAGACACCTAAGAGAGAGAGAGAGAGAGGGGAGAGAGACTTGAGAGAAAGAGGAATGGATCAAGACAGGGAGAGAGAATGAGAGTTATAGAGAACAAAATAATTGATAGAGGAAGAGAAAGGGAGGGGGAGGGAGAGAGAGATAATGGGAGAGAGAGACACTGAAGAGAGGGGGAGAGAGTGAGAGATAGAGATATTTGAGAGAGGGAGAGAAAGAGAGAGATAGACAAAAGAGAGAAAGAGGGTGAGGGAGATGAGAAAGAGAGGGAGAGATACGTAAGATAGGTAAGAAAGTGGAGAGGGACAGGTTTAAGAGACAAATAGGTAGGGGTTGAGGAAGAGAGAGGGAGAATGTAGGGAAGAGATGAGAGAGATAATAATGATATGAGCACGCTGATTACTAAAATTTGACTAAGTTTGACATTTATAAGAATACTCAAAAAACTAGAATCTTCATTATAACTCTTAGAGATCTGGAACCACTCTCAAACATCTTGACAATATCTAAGAAACATAAAAGACAAAGAGAAATGCCACTTATACTGAAATATTATATTTTATTTATATATCCTACAGAAAAACCTAATAGAACACTAAATGAACTGCATACAAGTCCATATTACTAATTTAAATTTTATTGATATACAAACACGTATGTATTTTAGAAACTAAAACTATGTACGGGGTTTTAGTTTCTAAATTGTGTACGCGATTAGTATACTTTAAACCCCATACACGGTTTAGATTTGGTCAGGCTTGGCAAAAAGACCCTAAACTTATATAAGGATTTTTTTAAATTTGAAATAACTCGTCTGTGTTTTGTGTTTTTTCATGTTTCTTGGGGTGTGTCCACTTTTTTGCATACCATCTTGGTGCACACACCCAATATTGATATTGAAAATGATTGAAACAACTACTTGACATCGGTTACAATTAAAATGATGTCCAATTAATTTAAGAGTTGATCAGGATCATGAAACAACAATTGAGATTGATGTCAAGAAGACCTAATTCAAATTTGAGAAAACGGGATCGAATAGGAAAAGAATGCGAAAGAATGACACAATTACAACAATTACACATCATCCCCAATTTACTGCTCGTTAAATAAATTTGTTTTTCTTTTATAACATTCTATCTTTTTAAAACTGAAATAATGGGGCTTCATTTCATATGGAATCCTATCTTTTCTGCCACATCATCCCCAATTTACTACTGGTTAAAATAAATGTGTTTTCTTTTGATAACGTTCTATCTTTTTAAAATTGAAATAATGGGGCCTCATTTATGCTATTTAAATAAATGTGTTTTTCTTTTGATTACATTCTATCTTTTTAAAACTGAAATAATGGGGCTTCATTTCTGTCCTGCCTCATTAATAAAAAAATTAGTTATAAAATTTTTATTTATTATATTTTTCAATCTATTAATATAACTAATGTTATTTTTATTATAAGCCTTCTACAATCTATTAAATCTTATAATTCTATCATCTTAATTCCATTTTAAGCTTAACAAATCTATTTTTAAGTAACATAAAATGGATATCATTATATTTCAAAGATTCTAACATTTCTTCAAATTATTTTAATTATAAAAAAATTAATTAAATTTAATTTAAGAATACTTAAATCTCAAAACTAATAAACTTTTTTATAATAAACCAAAATAACTTAAAAAATGATCAACTAAGCATGTACAATTTAAAAAAATTTAAAATGAAATTATAATAAATAACATAAATTACTTAATGAAAAGTATAATGCTAGGTTGCTGGAGGGGGCCTTCCTAAAAAATAGAGCTTGAGTTGGAGAAGGAGTTGCTGAGATATAACTCCCAAAAGAATCTGCATTTAGTTCTTTTCATATTGGTGAATCCGATGATTACAATGATAGAATGAGTAAGTACACCAAAGGGGATCACAGTGGAGCAAGTGAAAGATTTCACAAGAACATGGAGGAAGTACACAAACTGTATGAGGAAATTAGAAAGCAAGAAGAGTTTGAAGCACTATTAGCCAGAAGGTTACCAAGAGGCAAAGATAAGTATAAAGGAAACTACCTTTGAAATGTTTCAATTGTGATAAGATAAGTCACATGGCTTCTAACTATCTTGACAAAGATTCTACTAAAAAGAGAGATTACCGAGATGACAGACAGAAAGATAATCATTACAGACGATACCGAGACTTCAAAAGAAGAGATAGAAAGTCATGATTAATAGCCAATGATGAATCCAATGATGATAAATCAGATGAAACTGATACAAAGGAAGTAGTTTATGTGGCCATCAAAGATGGATTAGATGAAGAAAGGTATGAAGAAAAAGCCCTAATATCTCACATAAATACTAATGATTCTTGGATCATAGATAGTGGATGCTCACATCACATGACAGGAGATAAACACAAGATTGTTATGTTAGAAGACTATGTTGGAGGCTATGTAAGATTTGGTAATGATGCACCATGTCCGGTAAAAGGTAAATGATCTATAAAACTTCTTGACAATGCAAGAAGCAATGATGTTTATTGGGTTGAAGGTTTGAAATACAATTTGTTGAGTGTAGCATAGCTAAACAACACAGGTTACCAAATAGAATTTCAGAAAGGAATTGTCAAAATTCATGACAAGCATGGAAAGTGAGCTACTACCGGGACTCAAAAAAAAGGTAACACATTTCACCTTGACTCAACTCGGAACAATTGTCTATATGCAAAGATAAATTATACCTGGTTATGGCATAAAAGGTTTTGTCATGTAAATTTTGATAATCTGATCAAAATAAGCAAGAAGCACCAAGTAAGAGGTCTACTGAGTTTGGAAAAGCCTCAGAATGCTATGTGCCGAGGATGCTAGATGGGTAAAATGACAAGATCAAGATTTACAAGTAAGTCCTACACTTCTAAGGGAATTTTAGATCTTGTGCACACTGATCTTTGTGGTCCTATGAAAGTTCAAAGTTATTATGGTGATAAATATTTTATATTATTTGTGGATGATTATTCAAGGATGATATTAGTTATGTTTTTAAAATAAAAATTAGAAGCTTTTCAAATATTTAAATGGTACAAGGCAAGAGTTGAAAATGAAACAAGAAGACAACTGAAATGTCTTAGATCAGATAGAGGAGGAGAGTTCACATCTGATGAGTTCAACTTATACTGCAATGATCATGGTATTAAAAGACAAGTCTCTGCACCGAGAACTCCACAAAAAACTGGAATAGCTGAGAGAAGAAATAGATCTGTTGTGGATTGTGCCAGAACCCTGATGATTGAAAAGAAAGTGCCACAAACATTTTGGAGAGAAGCAATAAGCACAACAGTTTACACCCTGAACCAAGTACAACTGAAGAAAGGAACTTTGAAGACACCATATGAAATCTGGTATGACAAGAAACCTAATGTAAGTTATTTTAAAATCTTTGGAAGTAGATGCTATGTACACGAGGATGATAGAAATGGAAAGTTTGATCAGAAAAGTGAAGAAGGAACATTTCTTGGTTATTCTTCTAGAAGTAAAGCATTTAAATGTCTGATAAAATCATCTAACAAAATAGTAGAAAGTGCAAATGTGAAAATTTATGAATTTGCAGAAAGAAATGATGAAGGAAACTCCAAGGAACCAGAAGATTATGATGAATTTGTCTATGTTCAACCGACCAGTCGTACCGCGAAAACTACAGAAGGAAATGAAGAGAATACCTAGTTACCAAATGATGAAGAAGATCATAGAGAGCCTATTGAGCCTATATTAGCCAAGTATGTCAGAAGACATCATGCATCAAGTTAGATTATAGGAGATAAGGATGATCCAGTGATGACAAGGAACAAACTGACACAGAACACATGTCTGATATCTGAATTTGAACCGAGGATAGTGAAAGAGCCATTTAACAGTGAAGATTGGATAAATGCTATGGTAGAAGAGATTGATCAAATCAAGAAGAATGACATGTGGACACTGGTCCCAAGACCGAAGGACAAAAATGTAATCAGTACAAAGTGGACTTTCAGAAACAAGCTGAATGAAAAAGGTGAGGTCATTCAAAATAAAGGAAGACTAATTTGCAAAGGTTATGCCCAAGAAGAAGGAATTGATTATGGTGAGACTTTTGCACTCGTGGCAAGACTTGAAGGAGTAAGAACATTGCTGGCATATGGTGCTTACAAGAATTTCAAGGTATATCAAATGGATGTCAAATCTACATTTCTGAATGGTATATTAGAAGAATAAGTTTTTATTGAACAACTTGAAGGATTTGTTGAACACAAGAATAAAGATCAGGTATGTAAATTGAAGAAAGCTTTATATGGTTTGAAACAAGCACCTAGAGCATGGTATGAAAGATTGCACTCTTATTTAATCAATATTGGTTTTATAAGAACAAATGAAAACAACAATATGTACATGAAGAATGATGAAAATGGAATACTAATCTCAACCATATTTTTTGATGATATTATCTTTTGTGGAAATGACTCTTTATGCAAGAACTTTGGAAATTAAATAAGCAAAGAATTTGAGATGTCATTAATTCGTGAGATAAAGTATTTTATAGGTTTACAAATACTGCAAATGAAAGATGAGATTTTCATTACTCAATCCAAGTACATAAAAGAAATCTTGAAGAAATTTGGAATGGAAGATTCAAAACCAGTAAGTACTCCTATGACTACCAACTATAAACTATCACAGAATGATGAATCTGCATCTCTTGATGAGACACTTTACCGATCCATGATTGGAAAGCTACAATATGTTGTTCACAGCAGGCCAGATATAGCACATGCAGTAGGTATAGCTACAAGATTCTCTGCAGATCCTAAGGAAAGACACATGACAACAATCAAGAGAATTTTCAGATACTTGAAAGGCACCAAAGATTATGGATTAGTATATCAGAAAAGAAATGATTTTGATTTAAAAGTTTATACTGATGTTGATTAGGTAGGCAACATTTATGACAGGAAAAGAACAAGTGGAGGAGTTTTCTTTTTAGGAGAAAGACTAGTGAGTTGGCTTAGCAAGAAACAAGGATGTGTGTCACAGTCGATAGCAGAAGCTGAATACATTGCTGCAACATTGAATTGCACCAACATAGCATAGATCAAAAAACTGTTGGATGGTATAAATGAGAAAGTTATCGAGCCAGTAACTATATTCTGTGACAATACTAGTGCCATTAACATTTCAAAGAATCATGTTATGCACTCTAAGACAAAGCACATCTCTATCAAATATCATTATCTTAGAGAAGAAGTTCAAGAGAAGAAAGTGGTGTTGGAGTATGTTAGCACAAAGGAACAAATAACATATATCTTCACCAAGCCACTGCCAAGGGACACTTTTGAGTATCTCAGAAGTAAGTTAGGGGTCCTACCCCTATCTTTCATTCACTGACCGAGTTTGGTGAAAGCATCAATTCGCTGACTCTATAGAATATCTTTTAGGAGTTGATGCTGATTTATGCACTTTAGGATGTTTTCTAAAGGTGTGGAAACAATATAGGGAATAGGAATTGAAGACAAAATGCTCTGACTAAGACTAAATTGACATAACAGCAGGAAATCACTTCATACCTGGGAAGAAATTATGTTTTAGTTCTTTACATTTTGGCATTGTTGTCAAAGGGGAAGAAGACTAGAGAAAAGGAGTGGATACTAATGTATGTGGGAGAAGACTGATGACTGGGGGAGAGCATTTTAGAATTTTAGAATCTCATAGCAATCCAAATCAATTAGGTCAAATCAACTAGTTTTTCCATCAATGACAAAGGGGGAGACTGTTGGCATTATAACAGACAAGGAGAGATTGTTGGCATTTCAGTAAAGATATTGAGAAGGTTGTTGATGATTATGGATATAACTGATTAAGGATGTTTTTTGTCTTAATATTATTATTTTGTCATTGATGTCGAGAAATTGATTTTCTAATTCAGTATGATGTTGCCATATCTTAAAAAGTATGATTTGATGAGTATAAAGATGTCGGTAAAAGACACGGAAAGAATGTGATGAATAAGGGGAGGCATAAGTTATTCAATGGGAAACTATTACCGAGTTAAGAAATGAAGAGATCATGATGTTTAGATTGTTTTGATATCCTACATATTTTATTGATTGTAAGGTTAATACTATACTATGTTACCGAGCAAAGAACCTAGTCAGTAAACCCTAAGGAACCTAGTCGGTAAACCCTAAGGTTATCACTATTGGTTAATGAAGGTAGAATGTCTACTGAGTGAAGTTTAGTATTTACTGAGTTGCAACCGAGTAGTAACAGAATGCATTGAATGAATAAAAGCATTATTTAATGAAGGAAGTTGATGAGCTGGCTATGATTGAATGATTGGTATGTTGTACATGAAGTTTGTTAAGAATCTATGGAAAAGGAAAATCGACAGGAAGATCTATAGCTCAGATTGAACTGCAATACCCTAGCACAAGTTCCAAGAAATGTATGCAAGTTCAAAGGTGGGGTAAAATGTTTTTCAGATCGAAGGATACATTGAAGCTGGTCAAAGTTTGAAGATCTGATGGCTATGATTGGTCATGGGAAATGTGATCAAGGAGATGCGGTTAGCAAATTGTTTATAAATAAGGAAGTATTGATAAACAATGTATGTGGGCAAGTGTATGCACAGGGGTGCTACATAGTGATTACCGAGCACAGAAGCTTGAAGACCTGTTTGAATAATAGAGTATAGAGCCCAGAAGATGGACAAGATAAGTCCTATTGTATTGAGAAAATAAGAATCTGCTTTAGCATTTTAGATGTGAAATCGCAGATAGATTTTTATTACTGTTATTTTGTAAAGTGACATAAAATCTCTTAACCGAGTGGACTTAACAGTCTTATTTGTAAAACCCTCTAGCAAGGTGACATTATGATTGAGTGTTTGAAATCCTTTAACAAGGTCACTTCTAACAAGGTGAAGATCCTAACAGATTTGAGGGAAATCCCTTAACCGGGTCACATCTAGCAATGTGTTTGTAATCTTTAATAGGACTTTGTTTTAACCGAGCATACTCTAGAAGGGTATATTTCTTAGTGGGTCCGAAATCCCACAGTGGTTTTTCCCTATTTGGGTTTCTACGTTAAATCTGGTGTTTTGAGTGTTATGATGTTTATATTCTTTTGAGTTTGCATGTTTAGTATTTTTGGTTATATTACTGAAGTATATGTTACCAAGGTTGAATCTATTGTTTTTATGGAAGATTAAGTTTGTATGATTCACCCCCCCCTCTCATCTTGTTAGCTATTGGACTTGTACTTACATTAAGTATCAGAACAATCATCCTTTGCCTACCATTTATTTTGAAATTACAAAATTATATGCAATGATAATAAAGACAATTATTTATATATTAAAAGTGTGAATTATTTAGGGATGTTTCTACGTTTTCTCTCAAGACATTTCTAACTTCCTTGTTTGAAATTTGTAGAGATTGAAATGCATTTAATTGGTAAGGTTGTCAAATATTCAAGGAGATGTTTCTATTGTTGTAAAATAGTATTCAATCTTGATATTAGATACAGAAATGATGACCATGCATTAGTTGCATACTTTATTTTTTAGGTTGGTGTTAAATAATTATTTGTTTTGCAAGGGTCGAGTGAGCAAGCTCTTCCAAATTTGACGTTGCGTAATTCCTTTTCATTATATTATTTAATAATCTTATTTATTTTGAAATTAGAGACTATATTACATATGAATATTGATATTATAATTTTGGAAATTATATGTAAAAATAAATATTTAACATTTATAATAGACATTAACATTTATAAAATTGAGACATTTGAGTAACCATTGTTTTAATTAATTGAAATACATGAAATTTATTGTTTTTGATTAAGTGAAAACATGTTTTCAAGGGGACCAAAACCCTTTACATCGGATTAAAATAAAGATGAAGCTTGAAAGCTTGACTAGATAGATCAAGTGAGAACAAAGACAGGGACTGCCTAAAAAGACAACAAGGCCAATAAAACCAACCCAAACAACCAATACAAAGACCCTCATTTTGCCTTGTGGGAATGAAGAGTCATAAAAAAAGAGGGCTTGGACGTCTTTGAATTCTTTTCCTTAACAATAATCCAACCATCTTCAAATTTAGCTGCCGCAATAGATCAATGCGAATGGCACAACACCAATATTTTCGAAGTGGAAAAAAGGGTGCCAGAAGAGGGAGCAACAACCGTCGTAGGCATAGAGTCACAACCAACAAAAGTTGTGCGAGCACCCTTTGAAGAAGTTGGTGATATTATTTTTCATGTTAATGATTCTTTTTACTTTTTCGTGGAATTATATATTAGATCATAGGCACATCAAATCTAGGGAGAATATAATGGAGAAAAATATATAAATATGTGATTTTTTCTATTGTTTTGGTCTAAAATAAATTAGAATATCAATGGAATAACATATTTTCAACTAGCATGTTCTTACATAAATTTGTCTATTAAATCATATTCTTCTAATCCAAAATGTAAATATGTAGCATACTAATAATTTCACTATTAATTATGGTTGATAAAAAATTTAAGGATTTTGGGGATCCTATGTTGAGATGGCTACATTTGAAGATGATTTTATAGGAAATACAAGGGATCCTACCCATGCTAATGGATGTGAACTCATTTTGGACCTAACTTGAGAAGGTTATCATTTATTGTAAGCTTTTATTACTTGGTGTTTTATATACATAATAATCTTGTATGCCACTCTTGGTGTACATGATAAGTGAAGGATCCAATAAGTACTTCCAACCTAATATTATATGCATTATTTTATTTTGTGTCTTGTCTTCTAATATGATTTAGTCTTGAATATTTAAATTCTAGGAATTCTCATGAAATAGATCCTAGGGTATTCTCCTTGTTTTGATCTTGAGTTATGGATCTAGTTATGAGGACTTATTTTGAGAAGTGCAAAAAATGATTTGTAGCTTACAGCATATTCCCCTTGTTGCAAGAATGATTATTTTAAATATATCTACCTTTAGTATGAGAGGTTTCAATCTATTACTATCATATTTACATTTGATTTCAATGTTACATGTTAATATCATATTACTTTAGGACTGGTGGAGGATATATTACTTTAGAGAGCTTGGTACATGTTAGTGTTGAAAAAGGATATGGTTTAATTTGTCAGTTCTCTTGTTGTTCTTGTCCTTCTTTTTCTTCTTTTTATATGTTTGTATTTAAATTGTTGAGTATGTAGAACTTGTGAGAGCTATGGAAACTACGGCTAAGATATGTATTGCAAATGTTTTATAGGATTTGCATATTATAGTATGTTTCTTTCACCCTATGTATTAGAGGAGTTAAAGCCTTATTCTCTGTGAATTACTATAGATATACTTGATATGTTTTAATCTATTTTAATATCTTACATTACTTATGTGGTAGGATTTATTGGATATATGTCTAGTGATCTTCTTGGGTATCTTACATTGTTCATTACTAATGTGATGATGAGTTTTGATGTTTAATTGGTTTTGGATTGATGAGTTATGTGGGTTGTCGATTAGCTGCCTATTTTATTGTTGTGAGATAACTTCGATGTGAAGTACCTATATCCACAAGAACATATTAGAGTTAATGCAAACCTTGTTATTTTTCCTTGTTTTGGTAATTTACGCATTGGTATGTTACCTTGTGATAGGAGGATGGATATATAGCTTGACTCAATTATAATTTTGAGCTGACATGTTGATGTCATGAAGTTATATCTATGATGGTGTACCTTGGTTTAATGTATGGTTATCTTGGATAAGTTACAATTTGTTGTGGTTTCTATTCTATATGATATGAGAAAGGTATCTACTTACAACCTTTGTTATCATTTGCATTTGATGTTTCTATTTATAGAAAGATTGTAGTGTATATTCTAGTGATAGTTGATATAAATCACTTTATTATGTTCCTTTGTCTTCCATAAGTGGCATGTTGGAGGATGTAATGATCTTTGTTCTTGATGGTAGTTATCATGGATGCTTTTGCAAGTGTCTTGGAGTATGAGAGCATGGAGAAGATTCAAGTAGTACATATTGGTAAAGCAATTATTTTACATTGTTTGTGATTCCTATGGGTGTATTTATAATATATGATGTCAAGTAGGATAATGTTACAATTAAGAATCAATTTAACATATAAATTATATTCCATATTTAATGGTTCGAACATCCTTTGATAGTGTACCAAGGCACTTAGGATGTAATAGGAAAATAAATTGTAATATTAATTCTCACTAGACGACTTGTAATATATTCATAGTAGATGATGGGATCCACTATCAATAATAAATGTGAGTTGTGGACATGAATATTATTATTGTTTTCCCCACATTTGATGCCTAGAATGGAATGGTTAATGACAAGTGAAGAGGTCACTCTAGTGTCTCTCAATATTTTATTGTTTATTACATTTAATATTATTCTTATCTTCCAAGTTTGGGTACCCAAGTCAAAAGGAATATATTGGAGTCAAAACTAATGTCATTCTACAATTAAGAAGGAAATCCACGAATTTGGTAATTTTATAATAAAAAATCTTTTTTAGACACCTTATTTTGTATTTTAGAGCTCTCACAATGCCTATATAAACTACTCCTTGGATGTAGAAATTATGAGGAACATTTGAATGCAGAGTTACTATATAAGAATAGGAATAGGTTGAGGCATAAAGAGTTTGTTCAAACATACAAAGATGCTGAAATTTAAGAAGGATAAGAGGGAAATGAAAGCAAATGTGTTGGAATCTCATTTATTTCAAGATAATGCATTGTTTACCTTTCTTCTTGGTAGATTTTTTTGTTGCAATATTTTCTCCACATAAATAATGTGCTATGTAATGCTCTAATATTTTGAAGTTTTTGTTTTTGTTGCTATCTTATGATGATGTGATGTATTATTTATTTCTCTTATAAGATGACATTAAGCAGTGTTCTTAGGAATCATGGGTTAACTAACTCTTAGAATCATGAAGTAGATGGATCTAATTATGGAAATTAAACCTATTTATTATTTAGATAGTTTTGAACCTCTATTATTAGATCTTAAATATTTTTCATTAATTTAAAAGATAACCAAGATCTTACCCAAATATTTTCATATATTATTAGTATAAGAAAAGCTATGTTACTAAGTCTTAAAGGGAAATTTTAGATTGTGTTTTTTTTTGTTTGAGTGATGTACAATTATTTAGGTTTTATAAATATGAATTATTGTGTAAGAGGCAAATTAAGTATGTTGGATGCTAATATAATATTTTTGGACTTTTTTGTGCAATCTCATTCATATAATAGAAATGTTAGTTAGGGGCCACATGCATCAAATGATAAATCATGAGAAGGTGTTGGTAAGCTCATATAATCATCATCTTAACTAAGTCTAAAAAAATGAGTGATAATAATGTAAGCCCTAGTTGTAAAGGAATTGTAAAACAAATAAGATAAATCAAACAATTGAAAAACTCTACCAATCAGTTATATTTCTAAATTATCTTACCATATAATAGAAAATCATCACATTTTTTATAATTAACAAGTAAAAATTATTTCAAATATCAAAAAGAATATGTAGAACCATCATAATCATCTTTTAATTGTTTTTTCTAAGGATCATGATGTTATGATGTAATGAATAAGAGGGTGTATGAAAATCTTCCACTTAGTTATGTCATGATCATGATATTTATAATTGAAGAAAACATATGATGTAGAATATTTTTTATCATGATTTGCATCATCATATATAAAAATAGATATACAATTTATAAATCATACTTCTATGGATGTGACAGTAATATTAAATGTATAAGAAACATCATTGTGATGTACAATGATGTAATGAATAATTAATGGAGGTACAACCATGCCATTCATATCAAAGTGTATCACTAGGTGAAAACTAATTATGTATATAAACTATTGTTGAACTAATTGGGAAATGAGTCTATGTAATAGGAAATGTAATATGAAAACTCCTCTGCCATTTCTTTTCTTTCTGTTCTTACCAACGTTGTTTAATGCGTTAGATAACTCAAACATCAATCAATTTGCTGTTCATAAGCCCAAATATGTAATACTTTCTTTTCTGCCACGTCATCACCAATTTACTGCTTGTTATGCGTAACCTACAATGCCACCTACAATGCCACCCAACCATTTGTAACGGTGTAAACAAAAAAGAATTGTATCGTATTCCTACAGTTACTAATGAAATGAAATTAATAAATTATAAAACAACATTCGCTGAAGGATGGGAAACGCCAATGGCTGAAGGATAGGAAATGCCAATGGCTGAAGAATAAGAATAAGGATGCCGACAAGGAATATGAAGGATTAGGATTTATGATTATGGTTAATTTTATGTTTAGGGGTAGGGTTTATATCACAATGTTAGGGTTAGGGTTTATATTAGAGGGTTAGAGTTAGGGTTAGGATTATAGTTAGGGTTTCATCATTGTTAAGGTTAGGGTAATGGTTAGGAATTAGATTTATATCATGATTATGATTAAGGTTAGGGAAAGAGTTAAGATTATGGTTAGGCTTAGGATTTAGGGTTATATTTAGGATTGTGCCAAGGGTTAGGGTTTATATTTATAATTATGGTTATGGTTTGCATCACTTTTAGGGTTAGGTTCATGGTTAGGGTTAGGATAGGGTTTATATCACAATGTTAAGATTGGGGTTAAGGGTTTAAGGTTTATATTAGAGGGTTATTATTAAAGTTAAGGGTTAGGGTTAGGATTGTAGTTAGTGTTTACATCATTGTTAGGGTTAGGGTAATGGTTAGGGTTTGGATTTATATCATGGTTAGGGTTAAGGTTAGGGATAGGGTTAAGATTATGGTTAGACTTACGATTGGGGTTACGTTTAGGATTATGTCAAGGGTTACGGTTTATATCATAGGTTATGTGTTAGTGGTAAGGGTTAGGTTTAGGATTGTAGTAAGGGTGAAGTTAGGGTTATATTTAAGTTTAGGGTCAAGTTATGGTTTAGAGTTCAATCAAATCTAGATTAGATATATTTTCAAGGTGAGGATTTGATTATGGTAAGGTTTTAATTATAGTTAGGGTTTCTATTTTTTTATGTTGTTAAATGAATCAACAATCAGTTTTAGAATAAATTTAAAACTAAAACTTATATAACTTTAAATGATTAGAGTATGCTTTTGAATGTTTATCAAATGTTGATGGTAATAACTATTGTATGATAATGTATTTATTATCATTTTTTATAAAATATTAAAAGAATCTTTATTATTATGTACTTTTATTATGAATATTTTCTTTCTTATTTCAATATTTTTATGAAATAATTACCTTGAAACTTTGTTCTAATGAAATAAAGACATTTTAAAATAGCTTAAACTCTCTTTTAATTGAAATGATATTTTTACTAAAAATTTAAAATATAGACATTTTAAAATAGTTTAAAATTTGTTATAATTAAAATTATATTATTCTTATCAAACCCTAATGATAATAAAATCAAATACTTAATTAAGGTTACGGTTACACTAGAAGAAGAATCGCATCATGCGACTTCACCAATAAATAGAACAAACAATTGTGATTTTAAGGAGAGCGCGGGAGATGTAAGAGCAAACTGAGTCGTGTGAACAGAGGAATATTGGCTTCCATTGTTGGTCATATGAGGTTTCCGTGATTCAGGCAGAGGGCAGAATTTAGAAAAAAAGGCATCTCTTCATAACCTTCGGCGAACCTACAACTGAAATTAACGCAGCACAAATGACAAGAAATAGTCAGAAATATCATGTTCTGCTCAAGCTTGAAAGAAGTAATTAATTTCCAGCTTAGTATAAAAACTAATTGGATGCTGGAGGAAGTCCCGAGTGGAGATGCCCTAGGTGCAGACTGGTTCCGCATTGCACAAAGCTACGCCAATTACAAGCTGTAAGGGTTGGGCGGCTGATTTTGCCGAGGAAAAAATATACCAAGCAGCTAAAATGGATTGCAGATGAAAAAAACCCTAGCACGAACAGGGAGGAATAGAAGGAGAGAAACGGGTGCAGGAGTTAGAGCGCATAACAGTTTGGCCCAGCAAACTTACGATGCAGCGAAAGAAGTGGTGAATGAAAGCAACGCAACGTTATATCATGTGACACAGGATTGCAATTACTCAAAAATATATAATTGAGATGTTGGATAAAAATGGGGTCTGCAAGCTCGGCGATTGCGAATCTGGCCTACGAGCGCTAAGTCTGGTTGTCTGCAAGTTGTTCGAGGCAACTGTGGTACATCTTTGTGGATGGGTTAATTCTCCTTCACCTGGTTTGAAACTCCTCTCCATTGCTTTTTTTTTCCATTCTTTTTTTTCCTTTTGTTTGCAAATTTAATACTGCACTTCATTTAACTCGCAACTCCCCCCACCTACCTGCTCAGAATCGGATGGTGGTGCCATTAATGGCCCTAAATCCACAAATCAATCTAAATCTCCGCCAAAGGCCAAAGAAATCTTTCGCCGAAACCGTCTCCCCGCTTGCAAAAGGAGTCAACCCTAACATGTGATTTTCTAAGGCTCCTGGCAAAGAAAGATCCGGTGAGGTAGGTAAGTGCCCTATTACTATCTCGGGCTCCTTCTGCATTTTGGCCAATTTGGAAATGTTGAATGAAATTGCCTCAGAAAAGACTAGGTTAAGTAATACGGCCATTTTCTTTGCATCTGTTGATGTCGAGAAATGCCCACCTAGGAAATTTTTAGACGACTGGTTTCAAAACGTCTGGAATTTAAAATTAGGGCTTAAAATATCTTTTTGTAGACAAATTCAAAAGGGTCTCTACCTTATTTTCTTTAATTCTTACGAGGCTCAAAGGGAGGCACTAAAGCATCAATACTGGACAGTTGGAAATACTTCCTTCCACACCCTAACTTGGTCTCCAGAGGCGGCCTGTGATGAGGTTCTCGCACTATCCTCCCCTAGGTGGGTCATCCTCAAGGATGTACCCCCCTTCCTCTAGCGTTTTCTTCCACAGTTAATGGAACCCTTTGGAAAAACGATCCGTATTGATGATACAACTCGCCTTGTCCCTAACTTGGATGCCAGAATGCTTGTATCGATCAAGCCAGGGATTGATATCCCACCATCCTTAACCCTAAATGTCAACGAAGAAACCTTTGTTTGCCCTATTGAAATGCTTGGTGGATTAAATGTATGCTTTGTCTACAAAAAAGAAGGGTATCTTCAAAAAAATTGCCCAATCATTAATCGTAGGAATGATAAACCCAACAGTAAGTCATTTGATGCACCCACGAACCCTAGATCCAAGGATTCTCAACACTCATCCACCCCGCTCCCTATTAATGAAGAAGCTGCTATTCCCATCACCAATTCTTAAGAATTAAAACACATGCACATTGATCACTCATCCCTTGTCTCTAATCACCTTGGTCTGGCCCTTGACCCACCAATTGGCCCTCCAGAATTGCCCTCTGACTGTTTTCAGTTGGTCACTTCTAGAAAGCGTCGGAGGAAGATTAGCAACTAGAATGCCCCAATCAAAGCCATCCTTCTATCCCAACTATCAGCCAAGCAACGGGCATCTGTGATTGCCCCCTCCCTTCAAATATTAGCTCACCCGCTCCCGCTCGAACCCTGGCAAACTCTGTGGTTAAAATAATGGTTAAGAAACTTGAGAACCCTAGTCGAAGTGTTGATGTTGCTAGCAGCAATGACAACCCTGCAAGTGTGATGATCAGATTTGAAACCCCCAAGAATTCGGACTCCTCATTACCTGCAGGGCTTACCCCTGAAGTTAACATCACCAACCCTTTGACAACCTCTATGCTCAAAGAGTTAGAAGATAATCATGTTATTGAAGTAATCTACGCCAATCAGGGTCTTGAAGAAATTAGGTCTCGTACAATGCTCCTTGGCTTTCTAGATTCCCAAATGTCTGGGTCCGACATAGGAGGAATTGCAACTACTAGGAATGAACCATCTGAAGTTAGTGAAGATGAGGACGACCTTATAAAAGGACCCTCCTTGACTCAAAAAAAGGTAGGCCGATGGGCTCCAAGAATAAAAAGAAGTCTGGAGATCCTTGCGGTCTCCCTAGTTGAACCTCCTAAACCTCCTCTCTAATGAAATACATCTCTTGGAATATAAGAGGCCTTGAGTCACTCGATAGGAAGTTTGTCACCAAAAGATCTCTGAGACACCATAAGAACATAGATTTCCTGATGCTGCAAGAACTTAAATCCATGGGCTTTCATCTTGATAGCTCACTTGACTGTATCTAGAGAGATGCAATCAAAATTTGCACCAACCACCCGAAAGGAAAGGGAGGAGTTGGCCTTCTTATCTTCCCCAAATGGGCAAATAACATTAAGGATAAATGGATCTCCCCTTGCAATAGAGCAGCCTAGGCTACCCTAGATATTAAGGGCTCTAGCTTTGGCATTTGCTCTATCTACGCACCTAATGACTACAAGGAAAGAGTGTCCCTTTGGATTTGGCTGACTTCCCTCCCAAGTATCCCCTAGATAGTGGCTCGTGACTTCAATATGATTGAGCATCAAGATGACAAGGCTGGGGGACTTCCTTTTGAATGGAAAATGCAGAAAAACCCCATTGGGACAAACTTAAACAAAAACTCTAGTTATTTGACCCCCTCAAGGGTACTAAAACTGTTGCTTCTAACCTATGCTACACTTGGTGCAACTTTCAACAAGGCTCCAATCGTATTTACTCTAGACTAGATAGATTTTATGTTAACAACGACTTCTTCTCCTTCTTCCCTAACTACTTGGGGAGTGTCATTGATGTCCCACCAGTTACCCTTTCTGACTATTTTCCTATCCTTGTGGTCATTAACACTAGAAATGCTATCCCCATCAACAACTCCTGTATCAAGAAATTTATTCTCAACACCTCCCTCCTCAAAGACCAAGATGTTCTAGGTGCCCTTAAGGTGGTCAGGTTCTTCAACTTTCAACCTCAACCTCCCCAATCCTACATGCTTAGGTGGACAAGGAATGTCTCCTCCTAGTAGAAGGTACTCCAAACCATTGGCCAAAAGAAATCCAAGGACTCTAGAGCCATAGAAAAAAATCTCACCCATCGCCTCCAATCCCTAGAGCAGGATATTCATACTAACCCCTCCTCCCCCACCTTGGAAAAGCATGTCTCTAAAGCCAGAGACATCCTCAGAAAGCACCAGCAGGTCAAAATCAGGGGAGCCTTCATTAGAGCTTGCAACCACTGGCTCCAATTTGGAGATAAAGGCTTCAAAATCTTCTTTAAACTCCTTAAGCAGAAACAAAACAGAGAAAAAATTTATAGAATAACTATAGACAACAAGGAACTCCTGGATCTCAATGATATCAAAGAGGCCTTCGAAATGTTCTATAGAACTCTCTTTACCTTAGAAGATAATGAGGCCTCGAAAGAGGCTCAACACAAATGTAGTACCATCATCCCTAAAAGGATCTCTGATGATGATGCTCTCCTCCTCAAAGCCAGGATCTCTATATGAGAAATTGCCAATCCCATTAAAGCCCTCAAGGATAATAAGGCCCCAGGCCCCGATGGTCTCCCTGCGGAGTTCTACAAAGCCAATCTTGATTGGGTCACGCATGACCTCTATGACATATACAATAAAGCTCTTGATAATGGCACTCTAGGGGAATTCATAAATAAAGGTATTGTTAAACTCATCCCTAAAGATGTAGACAAAGTGCTCATTAAGAACTAGAGGCCAATCACCCTCCTCAACGTCTCCTATAAAATCCTTGCCAAAGCCTTAGCTACCTACCTTGAAAAGATTCTTCCAAAATTCATTTGCTCTACCCAAACCAGATTCATTAAAGGCAGGTACATATTGGAAAACCTTGTCACTAGCTAGGAATCCATGGAATGGGCCAGAAACTCTAGCCAAGACACTGCCATGTTCCTTATGGACTTTAAAAAAGCCTATGACAGAATCGAGTGGGATTTCATCCTCATGATGCTCCAAGCTTTTGGCTTCCCTAATGAGTTCTGTGACTATGTCCGAATTCTCCTCAAAGATGCTTCCACCATGAATGAAGTTAATGGAACCCTATCCCAACCTATTCCTCTCTCTAGATCCATAAGGCAGGGCTACCCTCTTGCCCCTGCTATGTTTGTTATTGCCTCAGATGCCCTCTTCTATCTCCTTAGAGAAGATACTCTGTCTCCTAGAGTCCATGGCATCGTGTTGCTAGATGACTTTGAATTGCTGAATATCCAATTTGCTGATGATACCTCTCTTTTCTTGGAGCTCTCTAGGCCAAACATAGATTCCCTCAACCTAAAAATTGACACCTTCAGTAAAACCTCTAGAGCTAGGATCTCCAGCTCCAAATATATTTTACTTGGCTAGAAGGATGAACCTCTATATTTTCTACAACAAGACATGTACTCATGGGGAGGACCCAACATTATTGTCAAGTATCTCGGTATCCCCTTCTCTATTTCTCCCTCTCTTTGAGACATGTGGACCTGGGTTAAGGGGAAGATTTATAAGAAGCTCAACAAGTGGGAAAATAGGATCCTCTCCCTAGTGGGTAGGGTTCAAGTATGTCAAAAAATCCTCTCCTCATACAGTATCTACTACTCTTCGGTTTGGATGTTCAACAACTCAAATTTATGAAATTCAAAAGGCTATCAAGTGCTTTCTCTGGTCTGATGGTAAGGGCAAAAGAAAGGCCCATGTGGTAAAATGGGCCTTGTGCCACTTCGACAAAAAACTTGGAGATTTGGGCCTTAAGGATCTTAAGCTGCAAGCAATCTCCCTTGCTGCCAAATGGATATTTCATGCACTAGATGGGCAAGAACCTTGGAAGATTCTTATCAGAAACAACATTCACAATGGATTCCCAAAGGCTACCAAATCATGGAAAGCCCTCCCACTCAGTGATCTACTTGGTGGAAGTTTCTCGGTGTTTGTCCAAGGCACCTGGGTCTTTAAGTCCATCTGGAAAGCCTGGGAGCATGTGCGTAAACTTATTTGCAACTCTAGCATTGACTGTGACAATACTATACATGGTGAAAGGTCGATTTGGTGGAACCTCCACCACAACTCTAAGCCACTGGCCTTAACCCAAGGCTATTCTGCTAGATTCTGGCATAATAAGGGGATCAAGTATCTTATGGATATCCTAGAAAATGACAACCTCATCACCTAGGAGGAACTTAGTAGTAAGTTTAATCTCCCTACTTCACATAAGCGAACCTACAATATGATTAGGAATTCCTGTAACACCTTCAATCTCCCTAAGAACAATCATGTTGACACACATAGGTACCTCTCATTCCTTTGGAAGGATGGTTCCCCCCTCCCAAAAATTAAATCCAAAGTTATCTACAACCTGCTTAACCAGGACGCCTCTATGATTGACCATGTCAACACCCTATGGAATGTCCACCACAGCCCTACCGCTTGGTATAAATCCTTTGAGAACCTTTGGAAATCTCCCATCCCCCCTAAGATCAAGTGTTTCAAATGGCAACTCTTACTGGATAGATTGCCTATTAGGAATAATCTAGCTACATATGATCTCTGTTCTATATGCAATAAACCTAAATCCACTCGGCACATCTTCCTTGACTACCCTTTTGCTAGGGAGATCTGGTTAATGTTTGGAATATCCATTACTGAGCATGTCTTTACTTATGATATAGTTACTAGTTTCATCCATAATCTTAAAAAGGATGCTAACTTAATTTGGAAAATTTTGTCTTCTTTTATCCTTTGGTTTATTTGGAAACTCAGAAATGAGAAGAAGTTCCAAGGTAATGCTAGGGAACTTACTGGTTTTTTAAAAAAACTAACACATTATAAAATTGTTGTACAGGTTTGCTTCTTGATGAATGTTGAACGAAACAAACTCTTATGGTTCCTCAAAGAAGGCTGAGCCACCATGTTTATATATGAGATGCAAGATGGTTATGAATGGGCAAGGATCGCAGAAAATCAAACTACCTTCGAGAGTGTAGTTAAGAAATTGATTAAAGAATTCCAAGATACCAAAGCTCCCCCCTTCAATAGGGTTGACAT
Organism: Cryptomeria japonica; assembly: GCF_030272615.1. Lineage (NCBI taxonomy): Eukaryota > Viridiplantae > Streptophyta > Pinopsida > Cupressales > Cupressaceae > Cryptomeria > Cryptomeria japonica. The sequence continues at coordinate 658,170,410 of NC_081413.1, forward strand.
GTGCATACAAATCATGGAAAGGAAGAAGGTGGTCTAGATGGAAGGACCATAGGGGTGGACCACATGGCTAGAAGACCAGGATGATATCCTCCTCTAGTTCCTTACGGCAACAAACACAAGGATGAGATCCTCCTCTAGTTCCTTACGGCAACAAACACAACTTTATTTTGGAGCTTTCTTTTACTGCATTGTATATGACACTCGTCTAGTTCTTTTTGGTTTCACTGTTGAGGCCCTCCCTCCCTTGATCTCATCTATATAAACATCTTTTTTTGGTCTCTCAATTTATAATATAAAAAAAATACTTAATTAAGGGTTTAAGCTTTATGAAATAATTTGAAACATTAATAAAATATTTAAAATTATTTGAATAATAATAAAATTAACAAAGGTTGTATCAAAATATACTTTATTAATAAATATATTAGATAAATAAGAATAAATGAATATTATCAATAGTAATTTGATATTTCTATTTTTTTATTATACATATGTAATATATATTATTTATATATTTTCAAATAAAAGTTAAACTTATACTCTATAGGCATTAGTAAAAATTAATTGATATTATATTTTTAATTGATATTAATTGATATTAATTCATTTGAAAACATTTCTATTGGACCTTATCTAGTTTTGCATGAAAATCAATTCACATTTTAAAATTAAAATAGTTTTGTTTTAATGTTGTTAAATGAATCAACATTTAATTTTAGAATAAATTTAAAACTAAAACTTATATAACTTTAAATGATTAGAGTATGCATTTGAATGTTTATCAAACCCTAATGTAATCAAACCAAAAAATTAATTAAGGGTTTAAAATTTTATGTTATAATTTGAAAAATTTAAAAACTATATGATTAGAGTTAACTTGAAGATTAGGTTAGGGTTGGCATTCAATTAGGGAGATTAGGTTTAGGGGTTAAGGTTGTAGTTAATTAGAGTTTAGTTTTAAGGTAAGACTATAAATAGGTAACTATTGTAGGATAATGCATTCATAACACTTATTATCATTATTTATAAAAATATTAAAAAAATCTTTAATATTATGTACTTTTCTTATGACTATTTTTTTGGTTATTTCAATATTTTTATGAAATAATTACCTTAAACTTTGTTCTAATGAAATAAAGACATTATAGAATATCTTAAACTCTCTTTTAATTGAAATGATATTTTTACTATAAATTTACAATATAGACATTTGACAATAGTTGAAAGTTCCTTATAATTAAAAATTATCTTACTCATAACCTTTATATTAATTTGAAAATACATGTCAAATTATTTGAAAACCCCCAAATGTTAATGCATAAATTTGTTGCCATTGTAAAGCCTCTCGAATTAATAACATTGGCTTTTCCATAATAAATGAATTAAAAGTCATAAGTAACAGCTTGTCCGTTGACATCTTTTATTGAACAAAAAAGGTATGTATGATTTGTATGATAGTGTCACAATTATAAATCTAAAAAATCAATTTAACAACTATAAAAAAGCTATTTTAAATTTAGAGTTTGAATTCATTTGCATGCAAAAGGGGAATAGAATAGAAATTTTTCTCATATATATATAAAATATAGAAAGATTCTATTTATATTTAGATTCTACTTTTAAATTAACTCAAACAACAATTTATTTTAAAACTAATTGATATTTAGAACTTGAAATGATTTGCTTGTAAAAAGTGAAAATAAAATAGAAATGTTAATTGTTTTTTAGAAAATATCAATTTATAAATAATTTTTTGTTTTAAATTTATTCTTTAACTTACTCTTGATTTATTTAACAATTTAAAAATATTATAGTTATTTTAAGTTTAGAATTTCAATTAATTAAAACTAATTGATATTTAAAACTTGAAATGATTTTCTTGTAAAAAGTGAAAATAAAATAGAAATGTTAATTATTTTTTAGAAAATCTCAATTTATAAATAATTTTTTGTTTTAAATTTATTCTTTAACTAACTCTTGATTTATTTAACAATTTAAATATATTATAGTTATTTTAAGTTTAGAATTTGAATTAAAATTTATTTTGTCAACTATATTTATTAATAAAATATGTATTGATATAAGGTTTGTTATTTTTATTATTATTCATATAATTTTAAAATCATTTTAAATATTTTAAATTATTTTATAAAGGTTAAACAGATAAGATTATAACTTAAGTAGCATTTGGGTGAAAATTTAACTTGTTTTAAATTTATATTAATAATATTTTTTGAATTAAAAGGAATTTTAAGCTATTTAAAAATGTCTTTACTTTATCAAAAAAAAATCTAAAGGTATTTATTTCACAAAAGTATTGAAATAAAGAAAAAATATTCATAGGAAAAGTATATAATGATCAACATTTGTTTTAATATTAACTATAACCTTAATCTAACCCTAATTTAATCCTAACCTAATCCAAACCCTAACACTTATTGAGCCCTAATCATAATTGAATTCTATCCCAAACCCTAACCCTAATTAAACTTTAATCCTAATTCAAATGTAACCCTAACATAATTGAATCATAAAGTTAATTCTTAACCCTAATTGAAGTCTTATACAAACCTTAAATATAATTTTAAACTTACCATAATCAAACCCTAACCTTGACAATATCCATAATCTAGATCTAATTGAACCATAAACCTAACCCTAAATTTAATTCTAACAATAGAAAGAGACCCTAAAGTTAACTCTAACCATAGAAATAGACCCTACCTACAACTTAAACCTAAATCTAACCTTAATATGTGCTCTAAGCCTCATTGGATCCTAATTCTAATTCAATACTAACTCTCACCCTTAAAATTGAGCTTTATTATATAACCCTAACCCTCACACCATGCTTTATGCTTAAACCATAACACTATAAATGAATACTAATTCTAACTCTAGCCATAATTAAACCCTAAATAAATTATAATACTAACCATAACCCTACTCAAGAAGTAAATCCTAACCCTAACAATAACCATAATTATAACCCCATTCCTAATCATAACCCAAGCCCTAAAGCTAACCCTAATCCTAAAAATTATGTAAACCCTAACTTTGATTCTAATCCTCATCCTAAACCCTATCCCAAAACATAACCCTAACCCTGACCATGATTTTAACACTAAACCAAACCATTATCCTCATAATAACCCTAATCATGGTGTAAATCCTAACCATAACACTAACCTTAAATCTAACCCAAACCATTACAAACACTAACATTAATCCTAACACTAACCCTTAACCCTAACCCTAACCATGATGTAAAACATAACCCTAGCTATAATACCAATGTTAACCCTAACCCTAAGCCGAGCCATGATGTAAAACCTAAGCTTTACTATAGTCCTAACTATAACTCTAAACCATTACCCTAATCATATTCCTAACCCTAACCCTAACCTAGCCTAATCATAATCATAAACCCTAACCCTGAAAATGGGGAATGGGTCTACAACTCTTAAGATGCACCAATCATCTATTACAATGTATTAATAATATATGAAGGGTATTAATATCTTGGTGCATCCTAGGGGCTCGATGACCATTTCCCTAAAAATAACTTTAAACCTAACCCTAACCTTGATGTACACCCTAAACCTATCCATAATTTAAACCATGATGTAAACCCTAATCCTAATCATGATGAAAATCGTAACCTTAATCATAACCATTACTATAGTTATAACCCTAAAACCAACTATAATACAGACCCTAGACCCTAACCCTAACATGATGCAAATCCTAACTCTAACCATAACCATGATATAAACATTAACATTGATCCTACTACTTACCCTTGACCTTAAACCTAACCATGATGTAAACCTTAACCCTATCCATAATCCTAACAATAGCTGTAACCCTAAGCCTAACCATAAACCTAACCCTAACTCCAACCCCAACCATGATGTAAACCATAACCCTTACCATAATCCTAGCTATAACTCTAAACCCTAACCCTAACCATAACCATAACCATAAATCCTCACCCTAACAATAATACTTAGCCCTAACCCTAAAACCTAATCTAACCCTAACACTAACCCTAACCATAACTAAAAACCTATATGTAATCCTATCCATAATCCTAATCCTAATCTTAAACCGTAACCCTATTCTTAATCTTAAACCTTAACCTAATCATAGTCATCACCCTAACCCTAAGCCTAAGCTTAACCCTAAAAACAATGTTAATCATCACCCTAACCCTAACCCTAACACTAACCCAAAATTTAACCCTAGCTAATATGTAAACCCTAACCCTAGCCATAATCCTAAACCTAACCTTAACCCCAACCATGATGTAAATAATAAACCTAACTATAACCCCAAACCATAACCCTAATCGTAATCCTAACCTTAACCCTAACCTTAGCCATATTTGAATACTAATAATAAATCTAACTACAATTAAACCCTGAATAAATTATAATACTAACCCTAATCCTAACCCTAATAATAACCATACTTATAACCCTAAATGTAACTATAACCCAAACCCTCAAACTAACCCTAATCCAAGCAATTTAACCCTAGCTAAGATGTAAACCCTACAACTATGAGCCTAAACATAATCTTAAGCCCTATCACAAACCATAACCCTATCCCTAAACCTAACCATTATCATAATCCTAACCTTAAACCCTAACTTAATCATAACCCTAACTATGATGTAAACCTTAACCTTGACCATAATATTGATTTTAACTCTTATCCAAAACATAACTATCAACCAAATCCTAATCCTAACCATACCCCCAATTATAATTCTAACCCTTATCCTACCTTTGACATAAACCCTAAATATAATTGTAACCATTTCACTATACCCTGACCCCAACCATAAGTTTAAACCTAATATTAAATTACAACCATAACCCTAACCCTAATGATTATCCTAAACCAAAACCAAACCCTAACATTGAAGCTAACCCTAACCATTACCATAACCCTAACCCTAATCATAACGCTAACTAGAACTATGATCATAGCCCTAACTAGAACCATGATGTAAATGTTATCCTCACCATAACACTAACCTTAACCCTAATGCTAATTATAACCATAATACTTGCCATTAAATAAAGTTTAATATATTTTAGATTTTAGTATTTTCTTTGATCCTACAACACATATATATTGATTTATTTTATGTTTTCCATGTTGGGCGGTGCCACTAGCATATATACCTTAAATTTTAATTTATTTATTTTATATAAAATACGCAAAGAGGTATCATTCTGAAGACACCTATTTCAATTTAGGGTATATAATTGATTAAAAATGGGCACCTCAAAGGATATCTATTTGATATAGATTAAATTAAAATTTAAGGTATATATGCTAGTTAAATAGATTTGTTTTTCTTTTGATAACATTCTATCTTTTTAAAACTAAAATACTTCTACAAATCTAATAATTCTAATAATTCTATCATCTTAATTCAATTTTTAGATTAACAAATCTATTTTTAAGTAACATAAAATGAATATCATTATATTTAAAAGATTCTAACATTTCTTGAAACTATTTAAATTATAAAAAAATTAATTAAATTTAATTTATAATACTCAAATCTCCAAACTAATAAACTATTTAATAATAAACCAAAATACTTTCAAAGCAATCAACTAAGCAGGTACAATTTAAAAAAATTTAAAATAAAATAAAAAATAACTTAAATTACTTATTGAAAAGTATAATGCTAGGTCCCTGAGATTTAAATTTTAAAACTGGTGGTCCCATGAATTTTGTAGTAGTTCAGCATAGAAGTTTAAACTCAAAAAAGAAACTGTTAAACTTAGACATTTAAGGAAACTAGTGAGTACATGAATATAATATTTTTGTATGTGCATAATAAAAACAAATAAAAAATGAACAAGTAAAAATAATTTATTTTCTTCCAAAACTATTTTTTAGATAGAATTTAAATTAATAGAATATTTTGTATGTGCATAATAAAAAAAAGTAAAAATAATTTATTTCCATCCAAAACTATCTTTTAATAAAAATTAAATTTAGAAGTTTAACAAGTAGGATGCTTCTATTTTTTTAAAAGATTTCAAATAATCTCAAAGCACAATTTTTATTTATTCATTAGACCACATCTTCTATCATTCCATTCCAATGATATCTTCTCAGTCACTTTTTCTCTAAATAAAGAGAGAGAAAATTCTAGGAATACTAAGAATACCTCCTATAGAAGAAAGAAGAATGATTGGGTACAATAGTAATGTTTATGGTGATGTGCAGGCAGAGCAGCACACAAAGCTATTATCAGTTTGCTGACAACACTTTTGGGTAGGGGTGATAAGGCATTTTGAACAATCCGGCATGGTGTCTTTACTTCATCCCGTACAACTGCCACATGGTTGCGCAGTGACTGAAGACCTTGGATTTCAATTAAAAGAAGAAATATTTCATGAAGAAAAAGATTACATTTAAACTGACCATTCCCATTAGATATTTCTAAGCAAACTTATGACAAAGAAAAATTGTATGAATATATCTCACCCATCACTGTAATTGGTGAAAAAAAAATAAGAAGAATAAGAATGCAAGCATACAATGAAGAGCCCATCACAACTCCTTTGCCTACCATTTATTTTGAGATTACAAAATTATATGCAATGATAATAAAGACAAGTATTTATATATTAAAAGCATGAATTATTTAGGGAAGTTCTGTGTTTTCTCTCAACACATTGGAAACTTTCTTGTTTGAAATTCAATTTTGTAAAGATTGAAATGCACACATTGGAAACTTTGTTGTTTGAAATTCAATTGTGTAGAGATTGAAATACATTTAATTGGCAAGGTTGTCATATACTCTGAGAGATGTTTCTATTGTTGTAAAATAGTATTCAATATTAGATATACAAATGATGAACATGCATCAGTTCTCATTTTTTTTAATTTTAGGTTGCATTTAAATAATTATTTGTTTCGCAGCAAACTATTTTGAATGATGAAGATACATAATATTCAAAATATCCCAATCATACTTAATATTTCATTCTATAGATAAAATTTCTAAATAACTTTTTGCTTTAAAAAGTTATTTTATTAACTTAATTATTATTATATAGAATTAATTTATTTTACTTTAGAACTGTTTTTTTTTAGTTAAAATAAATTTTGACTAATATATATTTAAACATATATACCAATTATATTATAAAATACCTATTTATTAAATTTTTAAATTTTTAATGTTTTAAATAAATAATATATGTTTACATCTTATAATTGTTCATTATACTTTCATATAGCCTTTATCATTTATCAATTCTAATTGCACATTGTTAGTCCACCCGTAAGTTTTCCTTTTTTTAAAAAATATATTCCAATTTGCAAGTTATCTTCTTGTGCCTTCTTTTTCCATCGGGTCATTTGTTCTCTTCATACTTGAACCGTTGAACTCTTTTTTCAAAAGGTTTAAAGGGTTCAAGGTTCAAAGTGCAGTTTTAAAAAGGAACAAAGTCAGTTGTTCCGGTCTTTGTAACCAAATTTTCAAACGCGTTCACTTGGTTTTCGGTCATTGAATCTTTGGACCCATTGAACCTCATGTTCAAGTGGTTCAAGGATTCAAGGTTCAAAAATGCCTTTTTAGTGGGTCGCGACAATGTATTGTTATATGACGAGCGCGAGTCTTTCTTTTTATGTTAAGTTGATATGCAGTCTTGAACTTTGAACCAAATTTCAAGCGGTTCAAGAGGTTCAAGTTTCACTTTTATTATTCCTTTTCTTTGTTGCTCGCTCCCAATGTTGTTTATGTACCAACCGTTACTGTTTTATTGCTTAACTAAACTTGAACCATTGAACCTCGTGTTCAAGTGGTTCAAGGTTCATTAGTTCTTTTCAAACTAATCTGAAAAGCTTTTTGGTGGAAATAAAAGCGGTACGACAAGAAGGAATATTCTTTTATTCGGTTTTTTGAAATTCTAAATGTGGAAAGTAATCATGAAAATATCAAATTTCCTGTGTGGAAGTGATGGCTAATTAAGAAGGTGTCAGGTTTGTCATTTCACCATTACTTTGCATGCTTGAAGTAAGTCATGAAGCAGCATGTGCAACCCTATTGATATTTTCCCGTCTGATTAAAGGAAGATGTATAAGTTTATTTCCATATTTAGGAAGGTCGCAATTGCCTGACTTCAATTAATTTGAGGTGCCGAAGGTAAATCTAGCACTGTTCTCTAGAAGAATTTCCAGTTTTCATGGTGTTATCGGGTAAGTTCAGTTGTCTTCTCCTATGTTGTGTTTCTTTGTGCACTGAAGTTTTATCTGTATAAAAAAGGGGAAGATCTAAAAAAATTTGTTGGGTTAGCATATTGTATTGTTGTTAGAATTTCTTGGTTAAGGGAATACATAGTTAAAATGAGGCTTGTGCTGCCAAAGCTTGATCGAACCTCATGTTTAGTGAGTATCTTTCTGGAAATGGAAGACACCTCCTTAGTTCATGCAGATTTGGGGAATTTCCTTGAAAGGACTAAGAATCCTCAAGCTGGGTCACTAATGGAGAAGATAGTTAAGAGTGGTCTTGTGGAAGCTGCTGCATTTCCATTAGTCACACTGTGTCCAGATTTAGTGTTGGCTTGTATGAACAGATATGATTATGAGAATAGATGTATCAGAACTAGTGATGGTGAAGTGTTAGTCCATATTAATAGGGAAACAGTGATGGCAACAATGGGTATTTTGCATAAAGAGGATTATGAGGATTAGACGATTGGAAATTCATATGCCTATTTCTCGAAGAAGAAGAGCAAGTACAAAAGTATAATTACAAGAAATTGGCTCTTGAGGGTTCAGAAAGGAGGATCACGACTACCCATACTGTTAACTAGAGATACCTCATCACTGAGGTGTGGGACATTGTTGTGCTTTTAAACAGAGTAAAAGGGAATTCACATTCCTTCTATTGGGAAGATTGGATGTACTTTTTCATCCAAGTGGTTCTATTTGGTGACAGATTTCTGGATTGGTCTCAGGTGATTGCAGAGAGGCTTCACGAGGGGCTAAGCAACTTTGTCGGTATGACTGGGTTTTACATGTCTTCTTACCTATTTTATATTTTGGCCTGCACAAAGGATTGGCATGGATTACTCAATGAACGTTGGATTGATGGAATGAGGGTTTATGATTTTTACCCTTTAATGTGATAACAAAGATATGTTGAACAAATTGACAGATGGAGTGGAGTCTTTGTGGGAAGACTAGCCTTTGAACTCCAAGGTGATGCTGACAAGAGAATGTTCGCAGAGGCTACAAAGTTTGTGAGTATTTATGGAAGCTTCTTTATCTAGTTTCCACGGTTTACTTACATACAGGTGGGTGGTTTTGAAGGCCAACCATTCAAATTACCTAGGTACGCCTTTGATAGCTTCATACTTATAGAGGTGAGCAAGCAGCTAGCCCATATAGATAAAAGACTAGGGGCAAAGGGATAATCCGAGGTGGATTTTCTCATTGATCTTGGGTATTACAGCTGCAAATCAGTATCAAATGCTTTGAATCTAGAACTGGAGTTTAAAAGGATGAATCTGTAGCTATATGTAGCTAGGTGAAGTTTTGACAGCAAAGGTTATGCAAGGGAGAACCTTAACATAGATAGTCGTTTTTGCCATAAACCCCAAATGGAAGATTATAGGGAAAATTGAAAGGATGAGCATGAAGTGAGAAAGAGGCTGTAGTCAAGATTCACTTGTGACAAATAGTTGTCTTGAGGCTTCCAATTAATACATCAGGTGTGTTGGAAGATACAGAGGAAGATGTCCTCGACCCTGAGTTTGGTACTGAGATTGAAGGGAAACCGATTCCAAAAATTGACTGGAACAAAAAAGAAGATGATAGCATTCAAACAAGGACCTTCAATGTGTTCAGGAGAATAGAGAGATGGTTGAGGAAACTGAAATTCAAGGAGGGTCCTTCCATGTCCCCACATGAATCAATAAGTGATTCACACATCCTGGTTCAATCTCCTATTTTTGCCACTAATAAAATTACTGATATTGTAGGTGTCTCAAAGCCCGTTGTAGAGAAAATACCGCTAAGAAGGTCAGGAAGGTCACCATCCAGTCTTATAGCTGCCTGAGTAACCCGGTCAAGAACAAAGAAGAAGAGTAGAGAGCCTATTCTGCAATAGGTCGTAGTGGATTTAGACCCTAGTGAAGAGCCTGAACAAATAATGGACCCACAGGATCAAAATGAACCTGGGATACAAGAAGTGGATACAAATGAAGGAGTAGGAACTCAATAGGATCCCATGAATGCCCTGGTAATCATTACTTCCCCAGATGCACCGGTCACCCCACCACCTAAAGGATCTACCAATGCTCCAAAATGTCTGGAAGCTATCATTGGAAAGAGGAGGAGTGTGGTGCCAGTCACCATCCCATTGGAGGACATGGTTAGTAAATGCTTAGGAAAAGCATTAAAGCCCAAAAAGCTCAAAACACAAGCAATGCTTGATGTGGATGACACAATATGACACTATATAGCTAAAGTGGCCAAGCCCATTCCCAGGAGAGATGCAAATAAGGCTACAGAGGAAGATTTTATTGTGGAGAAAATAGATTTAGGCGTCGCATCAAGGGCCGTGGATGTAAAACATTTGGAATCTTCTACAAATCTAACAATCCAAATCCAATTCTAGAGTACATCAATGCTATTCATAATCCAAATCCTCAACCATTGTCATAGATACTAGTGTCATTTGACCCCAATTCTCCAACAAACCAGAAGATACTTAATCAAGTTCAATGGAACAGGGTAGTGACGGAGATGTTCAACAAATGGCTGGATCTAATAATTCAACAAGGATTGATATATATTACTAATCTGGTCAAGGTTTATAAAGATGCAGAAAATGTGAGTAAAGAACTTGAGCTAGAGATAGTCACCTGGGAAAAGGAAAGGGTTAAGTGGGTAGCGGTCCTCGCACAAATGAATGATGTTCAGAAGTATGGAGTTGCGAAGTTATTACCTAAGAAACTAGTGGAGAACCTAGATGATAATGTGCTATATGTGTCAAAGAAAAATGTGGAATGGTGCAACTCAATCTTTGGGCAGGGCCATGAAGAATCCACTAAGCTACTTAGGGGACTGGCTGATTTGATTGTCACTATACAGAAGGACCTCAAATGTATTGATATTCAACTCATGAAGGAGGGAGCTAAAGTGATTGAGGAAGTTGCAAACATGATTAAATTCTTTCAAGATAGAGCTCATTCCATTCAGACCACAAAATCTTTGACTACTGATGACTTTTCGAAAGTAGCAAGGATTGAATCAATACTCATTGTCTGTTCGGATCACTTGGAGGTTCACAAAGTAAAGGTCACGCAGGTGAGAATGGAAAAGGAAGTGTGGAAGCTGAGGATCATACACATTGGCCTGCCCTATTTCCAAGCTATCCTGAACTTTTCAACCGCACACCTAGAATGGCGAGGATCCATGACAAAACAGGACAAGCGCATAACTTCGTCAGTTGCGGTAGATGCTTAGTTATGCTACAATGAAATGCTAGTCTTTCAGCGGCTATTAGTTTAGCTTTGTTTTTGTGTCATCTAAATGTTTTCTTTCATTGAAGTGAAAGTAAATGTTATTTGTCAATTATGTAAAAACTATGTAACCTGAAAAGCTTGCTTTTGAAAGGGTTCTGAAATAGTGATTTAAGAAACAATAGAAGTGTTTTTGATACGAATTATGGAAAATGAAGTAATGATTGATTATTAATGGAATGTTGAGACATCTTTAAATCTATGCATTCTGAGATTCATAATTTTTCTTAGGTTGTTATGTGTGTTGGCATTTGGCATTATAACAGACAATGAGAGATTATTGGCATTTCAATAAGGATATTGAGAAGGTTGTTGATGATTATGGAAATAACTGATTAAGGATGTTTACTATCTTGATATTATTATTTTGTCATTGATGTCAAGAAATTAATTTTCTAATTCAGTATGATTTGAAGAGTATAAAGATGTTGGTAAAAGACACACAAAGAATATGATGAGTAAAGGGATAAATAAGGTATTCAATGGGAAACTATTACCGAGTCAGACAATGATGAGATCATGATGTTCCGATTGTTTTAACATCATACATATGTTGTAAATTGTAAGGTTAATACTATACTATGTTACCGAGCAAAGAACCTAGTCGGTAAACCCTAAGGAACCTAGTTGGTAAACCCTAAGGTTATTGCTATTGGTTAATAAAGGTAGAATGTCTATCGAGTGAAGTTTAGTATTTACTGAGTTGTTATCGAGTTGTAACCGAGCTATAACAGAACACATTAAATGGTTACATGCATTATTTAATGAAGGAAGCTGATGAGCTGGAATTGATTTAATGATTGGTATGTCATGCATGAAGTTTGTTAATGAATCTATGGCAAAGGAAAATTGGCATGAAGATCTACAGCTCAGATTGAACCACAATACCCTAGCACAAGTTCCAAGAAATGTATGCAAGTTCCAAGGTAGGGTAAAATGTTTTTAGATCGAAGGATACATTGAACTTGGTCAAAGTTTGAAGATCTGATGGCTATGATTGATTATGGGAAATGTGATGAAGGAGATTAAGTGGTTGGCAAATTGTTTATAAATAGGGAACTATTGATAAACAATGTATGCGGGAAAATGTATGCACAGGGATGCTACATAGTGATTACCGAGCACAAAAGCTTGAAGACTTGTTTGAATAATAGAGTATAGAAGCCCAGCAGATGGACAAGATTAGTTCTATGTCTAGATTGTATTGAGCAAATAAGAATCTGCTTTAGTATTTTAGATGTGAAGTTTCAGATTGATTTTTATTACTGTTATTTTGTAAAGTGACAGAAAATCTCTTAATCGAGTGGACTTAATAGTCTTATTTGTAAAACCCTCTAGGAAGGTGACATTCTGATTGAGTGTTTGAAATCCTTTAATGAGGTCACTTCTAACAAGGTGAAGATCCTAACAGATCTGAGGGAAATCCCTTAACTGGGTCACATCTAGCAATGTGTTTGTAATCTTTAACAGGATTTTCATTTAACCGAGCATACTCTAGAAGAGTATATTTCTTAGTGGGTCCGAAATCCCATAGTGGTTTTTCCCTATTTGGTTTTCCACGTTAAATCTAGTGTGATGAGGTTTATGATGTTTATATGCTTTTGAGTTTGCATGTTTAGCAGTTTTGGTTATATTACTGAAGTATTTGTTACTGAGGTTGAATCTGATGTTTTTATGGAAGATTAAGTTTGTATGATTCACTCCCCCCTCTCATCATTTGGCTATTGGATATGTACTTACATTAAGTATCAGAACTATCAATTGGTATCAGAGCATTATACTCTGGAAGAAAAGTTTAAAGGTACTTGAGGCAAAGATCCAAAGATGTATAAGAGGGATGCACCGAAGCTGAACAAGTCATGTTTCTCTACATGGCAGAAAAGGATGAAGCAGCACCTATCAAGAGTTGAAGAATATGTTGTATATTATCTGGAGAATGATTTCATCACACCGAGCACCTATGCATTAACAATGGAAGAGATAAAGGCAAAGCAAGAACATATCCAAGCAATGATTGAAATAACATCTGTACTGAGAGACTCAGAGTTTAATGATCTAGAAGGTTGAAATGATGCAAAGGCTATGTGGGATAAGCTCGTATCAGTATATGGAGGAGATGAACATGTTCAAAGAGAAAAAGTAGACAGTCTAAGAGGACAACTTGAATCTATGAGGATGAATGAAGGTGAGAACATAACTCAATACAGTACAAGACTAAAGGAGTAGGTGGAACCATTAAAGAAAAGGATATAACAAGTAAGTTGTTAAGAACCCTTCTACCGGCTTATGCAATCCAAGTCTCTGCAATCAATGAATTGAGGTCTGTACCTAATATGCCAATTTCTTTAGATGCTACTATTGGTAAGCTACATCCATTTGAGTTAAGTAACTTTGATAATAGTGGATCTTCGGTAAATAAAGTTGAATCTACATTTAGTTGTTTTCATCTTGATGAATCTAATGATTACAATGAAAGAAAGTATAAGTACTCTGAAGGAGATCATAGTGGAGCAAGTGAAATATTTCATAAGAACATGGAAGAAGTACACAAACTATATGAGGAAATCAGAAAGCAAGAAGAGTTTGAAGCACTATTAGCCAGAAGGTTACCGAGAGGCAAAGGTAAGTATAAAGGAAAACTACCTTTGAAATGTTTCAATTGTGATAAGATAGGACATATGGCTTCTAACTATCCTAACAAATATTCTACTGAAAAGAGAGATTACCGAGATGATAGACAGAAAGACAATCATTACAGAGGACACCGAAACTTCAGAAGAAGAGATAGAAAGACATGCTTAATAGCTGATGAGGAATCCAATGATGATAAATCAGATGAAACTGATACAGAGGAAGTAGTTTATGTCGCTATCAAAGATGGATAAGATGAAGAAAGGTATGAAGAAAAAGCCCTAATATCTCTCGTAAATACTAATGATTCTTGGATCATAGATAGTGGATGCTCACATCATATGACAGGAGATAAACACAAGTTTGTTACGTTAGAAGATTATGATGGAGGCTATGTAAGATTTGGTAATGATGCACCATGTCCAGTGAAAGGTAAAGGATCTATAACACTTCTTGACAATGCAATCTATGCAATGATGTTTATTGGGTTCAAGGTTTGAATACAATTTGTTGAGTGTAGCATAGCTAAACAATACAGGTTACCGAATAGAATTTCAGAAAGGAATTGTCAAAGTTCATGACAAGAATGGAAAGTTAGCTACTATCGGGACACAAACAAAAGGTAACACATTTCACCTTGACTCAACTTAGAACAAGTGTTTGTATGCAAAGATAGATGATACCTGGTTATGGCATAAAAGGTTTTGTCATGTAAATTTTGATAATCTGATCAAAATAAGTAAGAAGCACTGAGTAAGAGGTCTACCAAGTCTTGAAAAACCTGAGAATACTATGTGCCAAGCATGCCAGATGTGTAAGATGACAAGATCAAGCTTTACAAGTAAGTCTTACACTACTAAGGGAATTTTAGATCTTGTGCACACTGATCTTTGTGGTCCTATGAAAGTTCAAAGTTATTATGGTGAAAAATATTTCATATTATTTGTGGATGATTACTCAAGGATGATGTCAGTAATGTTTTTAAAAGAAAAATCAGAAGCTTTTCAAATGTTTAAATGGTACAAGGCAAGAGTTGAAAATGAAATAAGAAGACAACTGAAATGTCTTAGATCAGATAGAGGAGTAGAGTTTACATCTGATGAGTTCAACTTATTCCGCAATGATCATGGTATTAAAAGACAAGTCTCTACACTGAGAACTCCATAGCAGAATGGAATAGCTGAGAGAAGAAACAGATCTATTGTGGATTGTGCTAGAACACTGATGATTGAAAAGAAAGTGCCACAAACATTTTGGAGAGAAACAATAAGCACAACAGTTTACACCCTGAACTAAGTACAACTAAAGAAAGGTACTTTGAAGACACCAAATGAAATATGGTATGACAAGAAACCTAATGTAAGTTAATTTAAAACATTTGGAAGTAGATGCTATGTACACAAAGATGATATAAATGGTAAGTTTGATCAGAAAAGTGAAGAAGGAACATTTCTAGGTTATTCTTCTAGAAGCAAAGCATTTAAATGTCTGATCAAATCATCTAACAAAATAGTAGAAAGAGAAAATGTGAAAATTGATGAATTTGCAAAAAGGAATGATGAAGGAAATTCCAAGGAACTAGAAGACTATGATGAATTTGTCTATGTTCAACTGACGAGTCTTACCAAGAAGACTATTGAAGAAAATGAAGAGAATATCTAGTTATCGAGTGATGAAGAAGATCATACAGAGCCTACCAAGCCTATATTAGCCAAGTATGTCAGAAGACATCATTCACCAAGTCAGATTATAGGAGATAAGGATGATCCAGTGATGACAAGGAACAAACTGAGATAGAACACATGTCTGATATCTCAATTTGAACCGAGAATAGGGAAAGAGGCATTTAACAGTGAAGATTGGATAAATGCTATGATAGAAGAGATTGATCAAATCAAGAAGAATGACACATGGACACTAATCCCAAGACTGAAGGACAAAAATGTAATCGGTACAAAGTGGATTTTCAGAAACAAGCTAAATAAAAAAGGAGAGGTCATTCAAAATAAAGCAAGACTAGTTTGCAAAGGTTATGCTCATGAAGAAGGAATTGATTATGGTGAAACTTTTGCACCTGTGGCTAGACTTGAAGGAGTAAGAATATTATTGGCATATGCTACTTTCAAAAACTTCAAGGTATACCAAATGGATGTCAAATCTGCATTTCTGAATGGAATATTAGAAGAAGAAGTTTTTATTGAACAACCTGAAGGATTTGTTGAAGACAATAATAAAGATCAGGTATGTAAATTGAACAAAGCATTATATGGTCCGAAACAAGCACCTAGAGCATGGTATGAAAGATTGCACTCTTATTTGATTAAGATTGGTTTTATAAGGACAAGTGAGAATAGCAATATGTACATGAAGAATGATGAAAATGGAATACTAATCTCAGCCATATTTGTTGATGATATTATATTTTGTGGAAATGACTCTTTATGCAAGAACTTTTGAAATAAAATGAGCAAAGAATTTGAGATGTCGTTAATCAGTGAGATAAAGTATTTTATAGGTTTACAGATACTGCAAATGAAAAATGAGATTTTCATTACTCAATCCAAGTACATAAAGGAAATCTTGAAGAAATTTGGAATGGAGGATTCAAAACTAGTAAGTACTCCTATGACTATCAACTGTAAATTATCAAAGAATGATGAATCTACATTTGTGGATGAGACACTTTATCGATCCATGATTGGAAAGCTACAATATGTTGTTCATAGCAAACCAAACATAGCACATGCAGTAGGTATAGTTGCAAGATTCTCTGCAGATCCTAAGGAAACACACATGACAAGAATCAAAAGAATTTTTAGATACTTGAAAGGCACAGAGGATTATGGCTTAGTATATCAGAAAGGAAATGATTTTGATTTAAAAGTTTATACTGATGTTGATTGGGCAGGCAACATTGATGACAGAAAAAGAACAAGTGGAGGAGCTTTCCTTTTAGGAGAAAGACTAGTGAGTTGTCTTAGCAAGAAACAAGGATGTGTTTCATAGTCAACAACAAAAGCTGAACACGTTGCTGCAACATTGAATTGTACCAACATAAAATGGATCAAACAACTGTTGGAAGGTATAAATGAGAAAGTTACCAAGCTAGTAACTATATTCTGTGACAATACTAGTGCCATTAATACTTCAAAGAATCCTGTTATGCACTCTAAGATAAAGCACATCTCTATCAAATATCATTATCTTAGAGAAGAAGCCTAAGAGAAGAAAGTAGTGTTGGAGTATGTTAGCACAAAGGATCAAATAGTAGATATCTTCACCAAGCCACTACCAAGGGACACTTTTGAATATCTCAGAAGTAAGTTAGGGGTCCTACCCGTATCTTCTACTCACTAACCGAGTTCGGTGAAAGAATCAATTTGATGACACTATCAAATATCTTTTTAAGAGTTGATGCTGATTTACACACTTTAGGATGTTTTCTAAAGGTGTATAGGAAATAATGCAGGATACAATATAGGGAACAGGAATTGAAGACAAAATGCTCTGATTGAGACTCAGTTGATACACAACAGCAGGAATTCACTTCATATATTAAGAGATTATGTTTTAGTTCTTTACTTTTTGGCATTGTTGTCAAAGGGGGAGAAGACTGATTATAAAGACTGAAACTAAAAATTGAAAAAAGGAGAACTCTAATGTATGGGGGAGAATTCAAGGGTGAGAAGACTGATTAAAAAGACTGAAACTAAAGATTGAAAAAAGGAGAAGTCTAATGTATAGGGGAGAATTCTGATGACAACAAGAGAGGAATTTTAGCATTTCAGAATCACAACAATCTGAATCTTTTTAAGGTCAAATCAATTGGTTTTTCCATCAAGTCCAAAGGGTGAGATTGTTGGAATTTGGCATTATAATAGACAATGGGAGATTGTTGGCATTTCAATATGGATATTGAGAAGGTTGTTGATGATTATGGAAATAACTGATTAAGGATGTTTACTGTCTTGATATTATTATTTTGTCATTGATGTCAAGAAATTGATTTTCTAATTCAGTATGATGTTGCCATATCTTGAGAAGTATGATTTGAAGAGTATAAAGATGTCGGTAAAAGACACACAAAGAATATGATGAATAACGGGATGAATAAGGTATTTAATGGGCAACTATTACCAAGTCAGACAATGATGGGATCATGATGTTTAGATTGTTTTAACATCATACATATGTTGTAAATTGTAAGGTTAATACTATACTATGTTACCGAGTAAAGAACCTAGTGGGTAAACCCTAAGGTTATCGCTATCGGTTAATAAAGGCAGAATGTCTATCGAGTGAAGTTTAGTATTTACCAAGTTGTTACCGAGTTGTAACCGAGCTATAACAGAATACATGAAATGGTTACATGCATTATTTAATGAAGGAAGTTGATGAGCTGGAATTGATTAAATGATTGGTATGTCGTGCATGAAGTTTGTTAATGAATCTATGGGAAAGGAAAATCGGCATGCAGATCTACAGCTCAAATTGAATCACAATAACCTAGCACAAGTTCCAAGAAATGTATGCAAGTTCCAAGGTAGGGTAAAACATTTTTAGATCGAAGGATACATTGAACCTGGTCAAAGTTTGAAGATCTGATGGCTATGATTGATAATAGGAAATGTGATCAAGGAGATTAAGCTGTTGGCGAATTGTTTATAAATAGGGAACTATTGATAACCAATGTATGCTATCAAATGTATGCATAGGGATGCTACATAGTGATTACTGAGCACAAAAGCTTGAAGACCTATTTGAATAACAGAGTATAGAAGCCCAACAGATGGACAAGATTAGTTCTATGTCTAGATTGTATTGAGAAAATAAGAATCTGCTTTAGCATTTTAGATGTGAAGTTGCAGATAGAATTTTATTACTGTTATTTTGTGAAGTGACAGAAAATCTCTTAATCGAGTGGACTTAATAGTCTTATTTGTAAAACCCTCTAGCAAGGTGACATTCTGATTGAGTGTTTGAAATCCTTTAACAAGGTCACTTCTAACAAGGTGAAGATCCTAACAGATCTGAGGGAAATCCCTTAACCGGGTCACATCTAGCAATGTGTTTGTAATCTTTAACAGGATTTGCTTTTAACCAAGCATACTCTAGAAGATTATATTTCCTAGTGGGTCCGAAAGCCCATAGTGGTTTTTCCCTCTTTGGGTTTCCACGTTAAATCTGGTGTTATGAGGTTTATGATGTTTATATGCTTTTGAGTTTGCATGTTTAGCAATTTTGGTTATATTACTGAAGTATATGTTACAGAGGTTGAATTTGATGTTTTTATGGAAGATTAAGTTTGTATGGTTCACCCCCACCCTCTCATCTTGTTGGCTATTGGATCTATACTTACATTAAGTATCAGAACTATCAATGTGGGCATAATTTAATCTGATAATCAGTTATCTCTACATTTCTTTTTGGTTCATATTTATTATAGATTATTGGATGACCTGCATGTTGTAAATCAGCTTGATCCCCCTTGCCCTATGAGGCATGAGAGAGTCTTAGTTAAGCTGCTAGTTTCTTGTGTTGAGTTTCCATTTTGTTTCAAATGTGTGCAGTAAACATATGTTAATCGAAGGCTGTGAACTCCTCTTTGAGCAATTTATTAGAAAAATTTAGGCGTTTATTTGTGCGGATGGATAAATGCTGAAGTGTTTTCAATACTTTCTGGTTAAAATTGTTACAAAAAAAAAATCAAATGTACAGTTAGTTCATTGTAAATCATATGAGGAGCTGCCCTCTAATGTAGAGGTTGAATTATTATTAATTCTTCCAACTGTTGGTATTTTTTGTTTCTTTCTAAAGGGTAAAACGGAGTCACATTTTGCTTAAGAAGATAATAACTAAAATTTCAAGAAGGAGACAAATCTGTTAACCAACACACATGAACCTTGAACTTTAATATATAACCTATCCCATGTTTGAAAAATATTATTTTTTATGTTAATGATTATTTTTACTTCTTCATGGATTTATATATTAGATCATAGGAACATCAAATCTAGGGAGAATATAATGGTGAAAAATATATAAATATGTGATTTTCTCTTATGTTTTGGTCTAAAATAAATTATAATATTGTCTAAAATAAAATTAGAATATCAATGGAATAACATATTTTTAAGTACCATGTTCTTACATAAATTTGGCTATGAGATCACACTCTTCTAATGCACAATGTAAATATGTACCATACTAATAATTTCACTATTATTTATGGTGGATAAAAAATTTAAGGCTTTTGGAGATCCTATGTTTAGATGGCTACATTTTAAGATGATTTTATTTGAAAATACAAGGGATCATACCCTTGATAATGGATACCCTTGATAATGGATGCAAACTCTTTTTGGACCTAACTTGAGAGGATTATCATTTATTGTAAGATTTTATTACTTGGTGTTTTATATACATGATAATCTTGTATGCCACTCTAAGCTTTTATGTACCAGATAAGTGAAGGATCTAATAAGTACTGTATTATCCTAGTTTTGATCTTGAGATTTGGATGTAGTAATGAGGACTTATTTGGAGAAGTGAAAAACCAGATCTGTAGCTTAGGGCATATTCCCTTGTTGCAAGAATGACTATTTTAATTGATCTACTTTGGTATGAGAGGTTTCAATCTATTACTATCATATTTGCATTTGATTTTGTGAGATTTTTCCAAGATCAAGAGGCGATAGAAAACAAAAATAAGAGAGAACAAAATAGATGATAGAAATAAATTGTAATCTATCAAGAGAAAATACTGATCAACTGGATTATCAATCGTTGTTACATATAATCAATATGAGCCTGCTTATATAGGCAAGGCTATATGGATATGTGAGCACACAAATATGACATGTGGCTCAATAAGAAACAAGGTTAGGTAGAAAATAGGTGTGGGTAGGTAGGAGAAACAATATAATAGTCCACATGAGGTGGATCACCCACTGAATATGGAGTGTAACAACAAGATCAACACCATAAAAGGTGGAAATTCTCCTACACACACTATCCCAATGTGACACAAACACCCATGTGTCTCATACCCAAACTACTATGAAATGCATTTCCTAAATAAACTTAAGTAAAGTGTAATAATTTCCATGATGAATAATTATTTACACCAACACCCCCCTTTAAGTGCAAGTTAGTGGAATGCACTAAAATCTACAATGAAACTAAGCAATGCAAGATGGGTCCTGGCTATGAGGCCATGTTAGGTACCCATGTACAAATGCAAATGCATGAAAACCAATGTAAGGAAATCTCTCACAAAGCAGGGAAAGAGAGAAAAACCCAATGGGAAAAAACCCTCCCCCAAAAGAGAGATGAAAACAAGATACAAAGAACTCTCATATAAGTATGTGAAGGACAAAACCCCATGTGAGGAAAAAGTCCCCCTCATATGAGAGAAGAAGAAGAGAGACTAGGAAGCCCCTGCTCAATCTGGAATCTGCACCAATGATAGAAGCTCGAAGACGAATGAAGAAACTACTCCATGAAAGTCGAACAACATTCCTCCCCTTAGGAAGAAACAAAAACAAAGGTGTATCCATGAACTCTCTCCAACCATGAAGGGAAGATGAAGCAAATATACTCATGATGAAAGGAATCTCTGAAAACTGCTCAAGTGTCCCCATGTCGATGCTGAAAGGTACCCCCTCCAAAGGTGGTAAACTATGCCACACTACTGAAAAAGGAACTCCAAGATCTAGTGGAGATGAATGTAGAACAATATACAAAGACTCATATGTCTCCTCAAAATATAAAGAGACCTCCTCTAAGTGTCGTACAAAAGTATCCACAATCATGTCAACCTCTAAAGATTGATCATGTACAGAATGCACAAGAGGGTAAGAGTTATCCCTCGCAAAAATCAAACAAGGATCATCTTCATCAAAGAGAAGATGAATGTCATGAATGGTGTCTCCCAAATCTGTAATGTAGGAGTCAACAAAAAAAACCTGCAATGTCTATCAAGTAGGCATCCCAATCAACTGAAGCTGGAAGACATGAAATATCCTGCTGCACTGAATCATAAGAAGGCAAAACTGTCGCACTAGCTAGACCATCAGGTGCAATAGGTGGTGTGATATCAATAGAAGGAGATGAAATGCAAGGCTCAAGAATAGGGTCACATTTGAGAATCCCCAAGTTCAAATGCCCAAAGTTCTCCTCAAAATCTGAATCATCAACATAGGAAGAACCAACCTTATTAATATGACCAAAATCTGAAAAAGAGTACAATCGAGATGCATGATCAACCACTCTAGTTGCAATGATAGCCCCACTCTCCAAGTCTCTAATGATAACTGAATCAGGTGTGAACTCCACAGTTTTCCTAGTTGCCCCATGTGTGATTTGATAGATGGAAAGAAGATTATTTGCCAAGTGGGGTACACACAATACATCATTGAAGGAGTTATCCCCAATGGCAATAGATCTCTTCCCAATCACATCCATGTCTGTATGATTGCCCATCAAAATCTGTGACATGTGGCAAGGCTCAAATGTAGAAAACATAGACTGCGAAGATGCCATATGATGAGAAGCCCCTGAATCTAGAAGCCATCTCCCTGAATCATGACTTGTAGTAGCACAAAGAGCTTGTCCCTTTCATTTATCTCTCCCGAAAGAGTGATCCTTTCCTTTATCCTTGGAAGAAGAAGCCGATGTAGACATTCTAGAAGGTAGGTTGATTCTATTCTTCTCAAGAAGATTCTTCAAGTCATCAATATCCTTCTTATAACAATGATGTTCATCATGTCCTAACTTCTTGCAATATCCACAAAAAATATTGTCCTTATATGATTTCCTCTTAGGTGAGAATGGCGAATCACCTTATTGTGGAGAGGAAGATGTTACTAGTTATCAAATTGCCATTAGTTTTATATTCAAAGTCATACTATATATCCTAGTCAGTTAACACTACCGAATCATGAAGTTAGTATACATAGAGAAGTCAGTATGCACAGTCTAGTAGGTTACAGAGGAAAGCAGTCACAAAACGCAGTATACACTGAGCTGTGTATCGAGTATCTTTTTGAGACTATTGAGTAGCAAAGATGACACATCGAGTTGACATACATCGAGTGAAACATGTTACCAGATACATTTAACTTGGACATGCATATGAAAACGTGTTACAAGATCAAGGCACATCTAACCGTTATTACATTGGAAATTGCACCAGAAGATTGTGTATGATTACAAGGACAATCTAACCAATGAAATATTTTGTTTAGTTATTCATTTGAGGAATCTTATTTGTAAGATCGAAGCAATGAATTGGATCACCGGTTTAAGAGATCTATTTATACAACATGAGTTAAGAGTTAAAGGTGTGTGCATGTATGCATGAAGGAAGACTATTACAGAGACACAGAGGTCACCAAGAAGGTTTTCAGAGAACAGTCGAAGAATAGAGTAAATAGAAGGGTTTACCGAGTTACTATATGGGTTACCGAGGTATGCTATAAGCAAGGTAATCTTATTCTGAGAACATAGAATTTGCTATAACATTTCAGATGTAAAGTTGCAGATATTTGTAATGATTTTATTGTAATATTGTGAAGTTGAAAGAGAAACCTTTAATAGGGTAAAAGACTTTAATCAAGTCTATAAATTGTAAAGCCTCTAACCAGGTGCAACATTCAAAATAAATGTTGTAAAATCCTTTAGCAAGGTAGATCTAATAGATCTTGATACTCCTAACATGATAAGCTATCAAAAATAGCTAAATGTAGCTCTAACTGAGAATTCTTTATTATTGCAGTAGTGAAGTTGTGGGTGCCATCCCCACCGCAGTTTTTCTCTCTAACCAAGAGTTTCTGCATAACTAAAATATATGTGTTATGGAGTGAATCATGTATGATTGTTATCTATTTGTTTTAACTTTATTTTATGTTACTGCACTATTCTGTTTATGCATAACAGTAAGGTTATTATCCAAGAAAAGTTTTGGAATACTGTTTCACCCCTCCCCTCTCAGTACATTAGCTTTTCGTATTGGGTCTAACAATTGGTATCAGAGCTTGAATCTTGGAAAAGGGTTTAACTACCTAAAGAGAAAGATCTTATCAATGGAAGGTAATAAACTATCTCAGAGGATTGTGTATCTACAAGAAGAGCTGGATAATGCTAATCAAGTGATTGCAGACATGCAAAGGCAAATGCAAAAATCTTTGAAAGTAAGAAGAAAATTATCTAATGACTTGCAAGATTCTCAAGAGTTAGTGGAACAAATTGAAAGATCATCTGAGAACAGTATATCTAAAGAGGCTGAAGAAATGATTGGAGTGTTGAAAGAAAAGAACAAAGGATTGGCTGATCAAGTAAGAGCAATGAAAAGAGAACATGAACATTTTGGTACACAGATGACTGAAAATCTAGATGCATTGAGGACACCAGAGGATAAAGAAAGAGATCTACAAAGAGAGAAATAACAACTTGAAGTACTAGTATCTGATAAGAATGATGAAATCATAAGGTTAATTGGGATTCAAGAAAATATGACAGATCAACTACATTATGCACATCATGAAGCAATTCTGAAGAATGGTGAAAATCAAGCATTGAAACTTGAAGTATCAAGGTTGACTAATGAACTTGAAACAGAGAAGAAATCCAAAGAAACATTGAAGAAGAGTTATGAAGCATCAAAGATGTTGGATGAGCAACTGAATACAAGAAGACCCAACAAAGATGTAGGACTCGGTTACAAAGGAAAATACTCTACCGAGAAAGGAGTTCATACTACCGAGAGAGGAGAATCATCAAAGCAAGCTACAAACAAGAATAACATCAAAAGATAAGCAAAGGTAAGCAACCAAATATCACTAAGTCCAATGATTATTGTTACAATTGCAATAAATATGGTCACACATCTAATCAATGTAGGATAAAGTCTGTTAACAACTATCAAAAGGCAAAATTCAAAGGGTTTTGTAGAAACTGCAATAGATATGGACATAGTATCGAAAAGTGTTGGCTTAAGAAAAAGAACTACATGTGGTCTGCACACCGAGCAAATGCTACAGGTTACTGAACTCACACAAATCCTTACTGACAACATGCAGCAGTACCATTAGAATACAATACAAGGATATGGTGCGAATGTTGTGGAAGATATGGACATATAATTGCCAACTATTTTGTAAGGTTTGGAATGAACAACCAAAGATCATGGAGAAATCCTAGTATGGCATGTTTTCATTGTCACAAAGTTGGACATTTAGCTGGAGATTGTAGAGATCAACCTAGAAGAGACACTGAAGAGATAAAAGAAAAATTCAAGATGATTTGGAAAAAGAAGGAAATCATGTCAGATGAAGAAAGCACCTTACCTACCGAGTTAGGTGCACCTATTCCAAATTAATCAGAAAATGTATGAAGGGACTGCATTCTTTGAAAGTTAAAATCATAACAGTTCCTATTCTATTATGTACTAAATCCAAAATCCGCATAGTCAAGATGCATTAGTAGGTTTGAAATTCTATCAAATGTACTTTATAGCAAACCTGTTAAGTCGGTGAATATAGGAAGCCTGTCAAGTTGGTAAATGAAGGAAATTTGGTTACTCGGTTAAAATGAAAAAAAAGAGAGTAAATCGGTTAAAGGTAAACCAAGTGCATTTAATGTTTTTGACCTAACCCGCACTGAGCCCGATAAGGTATTTTGTGTACTTAAAGAAATTTTCGTGGTCATTTACATTCACCAAGTTTTCAAGAGAGCAGAGCAGAGCGAATCAAGGTGATCAAACCTCATTCAAAGTGAATCCAAGGTATTTATATCAAATCTCATTGCATTGTTAAGATAGTATTTTTATTTTGTCAAATTGCTATTATCTACCGAGTGTGAAGTGTCTGCCATTTGTAAATCATCAAACCCTAAGGATAGTTTGCTAAGTTTTATCTGAAATTTACAAATGGCACCCAAGATCTAAGATCTCGTAGTTGTCAAGAATGTGGAGAAGCCCTCACTGAGATACACTTTGAATCCTAAAGTCGCCTCTGAACCGGATGACAAAGCTGCCTTTTCACTCATCCTGGATCGAGTCTTGTTAGTCGAAGATGTTAGATTCTTCACCAAATGCCGTGTTGAAGAACTCGGTCATGTTGAGATTAGTGACACATATGATGAACTGTGTACCAATGGGAAAATGGATAGCGAGTACGAGCATATCAAAATTAAGGGATTAACTGAAGCCCTAGCTTATCCCCATGTGTTCAAACCCTAGTGGGTTAAGTTTGATTTAAGCAGAGTTCATGATGATTTTATGTGGCTAGAAGAGCAACCATTCAAAATCACCAATGAAATCATTCATGTGATCACCGGGTATCCTATCTATGATCATGCACGAGCACAAAAGATGATATCACAGAAGGAGTTAATTAGTTTAACTGGAGTAGAATCTGATTACCGAGGACTGAAACTGAACAATGTCACTGATGCAAAACTTAACTTTGCAATTAGAGTAATTGGTTACTGTTTCTTCCAATCAGCAAGGGAAAATGGTGTACCCTGTGCAGCAGTTGGCTTAGCCTATAAAATAGTGAAAAAGGGAATGAAAGTAGATTTATGTGAAGTGTTATTGAAAAACTTGTTTGAGAACCTGAACACAATAAGGAAGCTGAAGAAGAACAACTTGGAAAATACACTGAAGTTTGTTTCACTTCTTGTATGCATGTTTTTCTACTTTGAGAAGTTCTTTCCCTCAGTTGGTAAAGTAGTTTGGGAGATACACCAACCAATCACCCATCAAATTAATGACTTTATCAAGAAGTTGGGAAATGATTTTAATGATATCATGGATGACTACTTCAGCAAATTTCAAGAGAAGATGCACAATAGGTACCGGATTCCACCAACACTGGTAGAGATATATAAGGATGATTTATGTTTTGAGGTAGACACCGATTACTGTTATGTGAATGTTGTAGAACTAAGGACTCAATCTTTGCCACCAATGCATTACGAGATTGACTATGATATCACACAATAGCAAATTGATGCATATCTTATATTAACAAGCCATGCTACCAAACTAAGATATGGAATTTATGAAGAAGTTAAGGAAAAGGTGAAAATGAGCATTGTAGTACCTAAAGCTACAAGAAAGGCTACAAAGATGATTAAGGTATTATCTGAGAAATTCGAAGAAGAATCCTCCTCTACACCTGTCAAAGGCACTCTTGCCATTACCAAAGATGAATCAGAAGCTCAAGAGGTAGTAATAACATTGAGTACCGAGTTGCCTAAGGGTAAAGTGTTAAAAAGAAAGAAACTGGACACTTCAAAGGCCCTACCGACTCCACCAACAAAGAGACCTAACACTAGAGCATCAGCTGCATCATCAAGTAAGAAACAAAAGAGTGTTACTATTCCCAAGGTAACCAACACCTACAAGAAATCTACTCAGAGACTCATTTTGGCAAAAGAGTCTAGTGATACAGAATCCGATGATGCGAACAAATTTCAGATTGTCAAAAGCAAGAAGGTAAATATTCATAGTGTTGAAATTTTTTGTGCCAATCTTAAAGAATATGGTGGATTTGCAGGATTTAGATATGTCAAGTATGAGACTAGGAATAATGATGAGAAGCGACAAATTCAAGAAGTTGTCATTTGCACACTTCTAAAGTTTCGGCTAGCTCCATTAGAACTAGTTAAGTCACTTCTAAGTGAACTATACTTACATATTGATAATAGATAGAAATATGCAATGGACTCAGAGAAACAAATTAGAGAAAGAAGTCTAGTCCATCTATTTCCTGATATGTCTGTAGTAGAAATTAAAGAACATTTGACAACCTACAATTCTAAATTTGTTGTCAAATAGAGAGCCTTGAAATTGATGAATGGGCTATACATTGATGTAGAAAATGAGACAAAAGCTAAGTGGCAGGAAATCTTCAAACTAAAAGATGTCGGTGAACAATCTCAAGTTGAAATTGTTGATGTCAGTGAACAAGATCTTGATGTCACTAAGCAAGGTCCTGACACTACCAAGCAAGACCCGGCTGACACTATTCAAATTGATGAAGATGTCATGGATACAGAAGCATCGGAGCAGGAAATGATAGAAGGCACTACCTATGAAAAACTTGTATCTAGTGAATCCGTCTTAGAACAAGTTCAGCCTTATCCACCAGTCAAGCCACCTATCTCTACAGAAGCACCTAAGGATACAGCACAAGGCACTGAAGGTCACCAATATGAAGTAGCAGAATGTACAACTCAAGACCAAACCTCTCAAGCACCGTCAAGCACTGAAAATGTTACAACTGAGACCCCTAGTACTTAGACACCCAAGGACACCACAATGGCTAAAGGAATAGATGAAAGTGTTACATCTACCGAGCAACCTATCGAGGGTCAGCAAGCCTCACAAGCTATTGTCTTAGTACAACCGACCAAAGGTAAAGAGAAGAAGGTGAAAAAGCATAGTTTTAAAGTTGATTTGACTAAACCGATAGTGTTGCCCAATGTGGACATTTCTAAATTAAAGGGGCAAGCACTTATCGATTTCGGTGAACTATGCAAAGCAAACGCTGAACAAGAAAAATAGATGGCCATTCAAAAGAAGAATAAAGTACTTCAGAAGGTAAAGACACTGCTAACAGATATGCTACCTACAACTGCAGTGTCAACCAATGCAGCCATCCACATTCAACTGGATGAACTCCTTAATCAAATAGAAACATCTAGAGTTGATGCATCTGAGTACTTAAGCAAGCTTAAAGACAAAGAGCTTACTACAAAAATGATTTTAGAGGTACAAAAATCTCTAGCTATAGGAAAAGTCAAGCTTGTGAAATTCATTGCTGACTTGTCCCCTCAACTCAAGCATATTCTTTATTTATTTCAGAAACTTTGTACATTTTCCATATTCATTAAAGATATCAAGAATAAAACTGATGCAATTGAGAAAGAGATCACCGATCTCTCAGCTAAGTTGACCACAGAGCCCAATTCAGTTTAGAATTTTGATACCAAGCTTCAATAGCTCATGCCTCAATAGTTAGAACTCAGATTTGAAGAGCATAAGATTAGGATGGATATAATGACCCTCCAGACATTATTCCTTCCTCATATCTCATCAGTTCAAGAACAGATTAACCGAGCTATACACCTATCTACTACACAAGAGGGAAGCACTCTTGATGGCTTAATATCACTATTGGCTGATATTCAAGCACAAAATTCTTTAATGGAAAGTGTAAAGGATGCACTCTCAGTCACACTAACTGACGCCCGAAACAAGTATAAATCTATTTTTGATCAGTTACCACCCCCGGATAGAAATTAAGTTTTTGATGTTTGTCAAAAAAGGGGAGCAATACTACATAAGGGGAGTAATATACTATATTTAGGGAGTGATAAAGTTTTGATAAAAAAGTTTTGAGTATTGTATACAAGGGGAGTATACCGAGTAGAGTATACAGAGTATGTAGAGAAAGTAGAGCACAAAATAATAATAAGGGGAGTATATCTGAATATACTATTTCATTAACTATTATATATATTGTCAAGTATAGTCATTTTGCCAATATATAGATTTTTGAGTTATGACTTTGAAAGCAGTTTTTGTCAAACATCTCAACTAATGTCAAAAGGGGAGATTGTTACTACTTAATTTCCATTAGTTTTATATTCAAAGTCATACTATATATTCTAGTTGGCTAGCACTACCGAATCATACAGTTGGTATACATAGAGAAGTCAATATGCATAGTCTACTCGGTTATAGAGGAAAGTAGTCGCAGAATGCAATATACACCGAGCTGTCTACCGAGTATCTTTTTGAGACTACCGAGCAGCAAAGATGACAAACTGAGTTGACATACACTAAGTAAAATGTGTTACCAGATACATTGAACCTGGACATGCACATGAAAATGTGTTACAAGATCGAGGCACATCTAACTGTTATTACATTGGAAATTGCACCAGACAATCTAACCAATGAAATATTTTGTTTAGTTATTCATTCGAGGAATCTTGTTTGTAAGATCGAAGTAATGAATTGGATCACCATTTGAAGAGATCTATTTATACAGCATGAGTTTAGAGTTAAAGGTGTGTGCATGTATGCATGAAGGAAGACTATTACAGAGACACAGAGGTCACCGAGAAGGTTTGTAGAGAACAGTCGAAGAACAAAGTAAATGGAAGGGTTTACCGAGTTACTATATGGGTTACCGAGGTATGCTATAAGCAAGGTAATCTTATTCTGAGCACATAGAATCTTCTATAACATTTCAGATGTAAAGTTGCAGATATTTGTAATGATTTTATTATAATATTGTGAAGTTGAAAGAGAAACCTTTAACAGGGTAAAAGACTCTAATCAAGTCTATAAATTGTAAAGCCTCTAACCAGGTGCAATATTCAAAATTAATGTTGTAAAATCCTTAAGCAAGGTAGATCTAATAGATCTTGAGACTCCTAATAGGGTAAGCTATCAGAAATAGCTAAATGTAGCTTTAACTGAGCATTCTTTATTATTGCAGTAGTGAAGTTGTGAGTGCCATCCCCACCGCAATTTTTCTCTCTAACCAAGAGTTTCTTTGTGTAGTCACATAAATTTGTCCACTTAATTAAATGAATATTTAATATTTATTTGATTATTTAACCATCAATTAATAATTAATTAAATTAATATTTAATTAATTCATCTTAACTCTCTTCTCCTATTAATTAAATAAATTATTCAATTTATTTGATTTAATTCACTTAAGCAAATTCAGACCATTAATTAAATAAATAAGTCATATTTGTTTAATTAAATCTTCTCTCACATTTAAATAAATTAATATTTATTTAAATCCCCCAAAATCCCACCTCTCACATTTAAATAAATTAACATTTATTTAAATCACCTTTATCCTCCACCCACTTGTATTTTCCTACAAATGCAAGTTGCACAATTATTTTAAATAAATAATTTATTTAAATCACCTTTATCCTCCACCCACTTGTATTTTCCTACAAAAGCAAGTTGCACAATTATTTTAAATAAATAATTTATTTAAATCACCTTTATCCTCCACCCACTTGTATTTTCCTACAAAAGCAAGTTGCACAACTATTTTAAATAAATTATTTATTTAAAATCCTATTTATCCTCACCCACTTGAAACCTTTAATGGTTTCCCTTAAAGTATTCAAACTTGATGGCTTTAAAGTCTTCAAACTTGATGGCTTCCTTCTATAGTCTTCTTAAGACTTTAATGGTTTTCCTTAAAGTCTTCAAGCCTTTAATGGTTTCCCTCAAAGTCTTCAAGCATTTTAATGCTTTATCTTCATTTTTCTCATTTAAATAAATTAATATTTATTTGAATATTTATCCAAATGCAAATTACACCATTTAATTGAAATAAATGATTTTATTTTAATTGAAAATACCAAAATTTCTCCCACTTGCATTTTCCTACAAAATCCACTTGCATGCCTAAACCCCTTCTAGAATTTTCTAATCACTTCTAAATAACCTAACCCCTTCTCTAAACTTTGTTACATTCCTAAGCAAAAGGGAAGTCACTTCTCAAACCCTCAAAGTCTTTGATAACCATTAAAGGCTTTCAACCTTCAACCACTAAATGGCTCAAAGTCTTTGATAACCATTAAAGGCTTTCAACCTTCAACCACTAAATGGCTCAAAGTCTTTGATAACCATTGAAGGCTTTCAACCTTCAACCACTTAATCCCCAAAGTCTCCAATAACCATTAATGGTTACCTCAAACCCTCCCACATGGTTAAAAAATTTGTTTTGACTCAACCTCTACCCAACCCAAAGGTCTCATCAGGCCATTAATGCTTTGACCATGATTATCTCTTAAACATTTGCACAAAGGTTTATCCTTGGATTAACTCTTAATCCAGTGGGTAATCTTAATTTGGACTTGAACCTTAGCCTCTAGATAACCATGAGGTCTTCTCAGGCCTTTAATGCCTCCAACCTCTTCTCTCAACCCAATCCTATGTTGACACTTGTCACCATTTTATTGGTGCCAATTGTGCACATGGATCCCCAACTTTCAAACTTGGCCCTTGATTAAACCATTCAATCTTAACCCTTCATTTCCCCATTTCTTCTATAAATAGAACCCTTCTCCTCAAGCAAAAAAGAAAAGCATTAGAGTATTGTTGTTATATTGGCATTAGCATAGAGCTTTCTCATAGCATCACTATCTACACTTGCATAGCATTTGCTTATTATATTCAACTATCTTGAATCTCCATATGGCATCCATGGCTAGTGCTAAAAGCTGAGAGCTACACTCATTTGGGACTTGGAGAGGAGAGGAACAAGGGAGGAGCAACTATGAGCATCTTGATTAGCTATTTTATTCTATGTTTATATGCTTTCTATTTCATGCTTAATATCTCTCTTGATATGCCTGTTTAGGATAATCTTTTTTTTCTAACACTAACGTTTGTTTCTTGTGCTCTTGTGTGTGTTGCCATCAAACAGATTTTCTAATCCTTTTTGCAGAGCATCACTTTGTAACCAAAATATATGTGTTATGGAGTGAATCATGTATGATTGTTATCTATTTGTTTTAACTTTATTTTATGTTACTGCACTATTCTATTTATGCATAACAATAAGGTTATTATTCAAGAAATGTTTTGGAGTACTGATTCACCTGTCCCCTCTCAGTACATTAGCTTTCCATATTGGGCCTAACAAAATATTGTGCTCCATCTTGTTGTGGTTTAGACTTAGGTTGCTTTTGATTCTTGCATTTTCCTTGATTACTTTGATTCCCTTTGTTAGCCACCAAAGCTTGTGACTTTGAAGATTTGAGAATCCCCATCATGGTCAACTTATATTGCTGAAGTATAAACATCTCCATGAATGAATCAAATGAGAGAGAAGTGTATGAGGAACCTTGAGCTAACCTATGGGTGTGAAAGCTAGATACAAAGGTTGCATACTCTGAAGGAAGCTTGTCCAACAAGTTATAAACCAATTGAGCATTCTTTTTGTCAATTCCACAATCTTTTAGCTTTGCTCTTAGCTTAGTTGCTTTTGTGATATAATCTTGGATTGTATCAAAATCCATGGGATCCAAAGTTGTGAGTTCGTTATCAAGCTTGTAGCCCTTAATCTCATCAACTTGACCATACAATTTCTTAAAAATATCCCAAGCCTCTTTAATTGTTGTACACTTATCAATGTGAAAAATGAGGTCATCTGATACATACTTTCTAAGAGTTCCAAGTGCCATAGTATTCTTAGTAAGCCATTCAATTTGAGCATTAGGATCAGCCTTAGGATCAGGTGGTGTTGTAATAGTTTCATTTACATAATGAATGAGTCCTTTTTCCATTAGTTTACTCCATGCCTTAATTTTCCATGATGCATAATTATGAGGAATTAAAAGTGGAAATTTAGGAGAACCCATAGCACCAAAATAAAAAAACACAAGATAGAGAGAGGCACAATCACACAAGACACCCCCCCAAAATACTCAATCAAGAAATCCCCCAAGAAATGGTGATTTTGGCACTTTATACTTAGTGCGTATACAATGGGCCACTTGCAAAACAAGGCAAAGTGGACTTCTGATTTCAATTTACAAATTCTCAAAATGAGTTCTAAGAGACTTCAACAAATACTGCTAGTGATCTAAACTGAGATCCAAGAAAAATGCAAGTACCAAATATGCCAAAAATGGCCAAATACTGAAAGTACAATTTTTACTTAAAATCACTGCAAACAGATGGTAGATTATGAAAGTAGATGGAAAAATATGCACTTTCAAAAAAAATGACACCTGAAAAGGAGTCCATATGAACCCAAATGAAGCCTCCAAAGTTGTAAAAACCAGGATTTCATGATGTTTGAAAAAACTGTATGTGAAAATTAGAAAAATCCTGCACCACTATACAGATCACAAAATTCTACCCCAAAACAAAAAAAATTGCTCGAAAAAATGAATATGTATGAGTGAGATATCGCTATTTGCGAATTGCCTACAAAATTATAATTTCTGGAAAATTTCCGCCGCAACGTCAAACTTCAAATGCCTCTAGATTTGGACTCTAAAGTCTTATTTGGATGAAACAAAAGGCAAAACTGACTTTCTTGGGCCTCCTCAATCCAATGGTAACCTCAAATTTGACCCATCAAGCTTCCATAAAAACCTGGAATAGAAAACTCTAAAATACACAACCCCAAATAACATCAAATTTCTCTCAATTAGCAAACCAGTGACACTCTAATGGCTCTGATACCATGTGAGATTTTGCCAAGATCAAGAGGCAATGGAAAACAAAAATAAGAGAGAACAAAATAGATGATAGAAATAAACTGTAATCTATTAAGAGAAAATACTGATCAACTAGATCATCAATCATTGTTACATATAGTGAATATGAGTTTTCTTATATTGGCAAGGCTATATGTATATGTCAGCACACAAGAATGACATGTGGCTCAATGAGAAATAAGGGTAGGTAGGAAATAGGTGTGGGTAGGTAGGAGAAACAATATAATAGTCCACATGAGGTGGATCACCCACTGAATGTGGAGTGTAACAACAAGATCAACACCCTAAAAAGGTGGAAATTCTCCTACACACACTATCCCAATATGACACAAACACCCAAGTGTCTCATACCCAAACTACTATGAAATGCATTCCCTAAGTAAACTTAGGTAAAGTGTAATAATATCCATGATGAATACTTATTTACACCAATAGATTTGAATGTTACATGTTAATATCATTTTACTTTGGTTATGGTGGATGAGATCTTACATTAGAGATCTTGGTACATGTTATTGTTGAACAAGGATATGGTTTAATTTGTAGGTTCTTTTGTTGTTCTTGTTCTTCTTTTTAGATGTTTGTATTGTCATTGTTGAGTATAAAGAACTTGTGAGAGCTATGGAAACTACTACTAAGATATGTATGGCAAATGTTTTATGATAAGGTAAAATGGTATGAATATATCTCCCAACATTGTAATTGGTGAAAGAAAAATAAGAAGAATAAGAATGCAAGCATACAATGACGAGCCCATCACAACTCCTTTTCCTGCCATTTGTTTTGAAATTATGAAATTATATGCAATGATAATAAAGACAAGTATTTATATAAATGTGTGAATTATTTAAGGAAGTTTATGTGTTTCCTCTTATGCATTGGAAAGTTTCTTGTTTTGAAATTCAATTATGTAGAGATTAAAATTTCATTTTATTAGTAAGGTTGTTAAATACTCTAGGAGATTATTCTATTGTAAAATACTGTTGAATCTTCATATTAGATATACAAATGATAAACATGCATCATTTTCGTGCAGTTTTTTTATTTTTATTTTGTGTGTGTTTACGTTGCATTTAAATAATTATTTATTTCACAATTTTTTTACATCAGGTTCTGCTAGATAGATTATCAAGAGGGTCGAGTGAGCAAGCTCTTCCAAATTTAATGTTGCATCAAAAATATTTTGAAATAATAAATTATATTAAAAAATTTGTAGACGGTATAAAAATGTGATAGACTTATAAAGCACTAAGAGGGGAGGGTGAATCAATGACACCAAAAAAATACAACTTTAAACACTGACCGGTAGATATACTTAACAAGTTTGTTAAACACTATGCATGCTATCCAAAATGATATTAAAGCATACACAATAAGTAAAACATCCGCCAAACACAAAGTGTTTATACGTAGAAAACCCAAATGGAAAAAACCATGGTGTGTGTGTATATATATATATATATATATATATATATATATATATATATCATTTGTAAATATTCATATAATTCGTAATAGCTTTTTGTAAACATAAATTACTTGTTGAAAAGTGTTATGTTAGGTCCTTAGAGGGGGCCTTCCTAAAAAATAGAGTTGGAGTTGGAGCTATTTTTTAATAAAAATTAAATTTTTTAATATAATTCATAGTAACTATTTTTTAATAAAAATTAAATTTAGATGTTTATCAAGTAGGACGACTCCATTTTTTTGAGAAGATCTCAAATAATCTTAGAGCAAATTTTTTTTTTATTCATAAAATCACATCTTCTTTAAAATAGAACTTAAACCCTCTCTAAACCATTCCATGCTATCTCTCACTCTCTTATTCTTTAAATAAAGCTAGAAAAAATACTAGGAATACTAAGAATACCTCCTATAGAAGAAAGAAGAATGATTGGCTACAATAGTAATGTTTATGGTGGTGTGCATGCAAAGCAGCACACAAAGCTATTATCAGGTTGCTGACAACACTTTTGGGTAGGGGTGATAAGGCATTGTGAACAATCTGGCATGGTGTCTTTACTGCATCTCGTACAACTGCCACATGGTTGTGCAGTGATTGAAGACCCTGCATTTCAATTAAAAGAAGAAATATTTCATGAAGAAAAAGTTTACATTTAAACTGACCATTCCCATTAGATGTTTCTAAGCAAATTTATGATAAAGTAAAATGGTATGAATATATCTCACCCATCACTATAATTGTTGAAAGAAAAATAAGAAGAATAAGAATGCAAGCATACAATGACGAGACCATCACAACTCCTTTGCCTACCATCCATTTTGAAATTACGAAATTATGTCAAAAGAGAATAAAGACAAGTATTTATATATTAAAAGTGTATATTATTCAAGGAAGTTTCTGCATTTTCTCTTATGCATTGGAAAGTTTCTTGTTTTGAAATTTAATTGTGTAGAGATTGAAATGCATTTAATTAGTAAGGTTGTCAAATATTCTAAGAGATGTTTCTATTGTAAAATAGTATTGAATCTTGATATTAGATATACAAATGATAAACATGCATCATTTCCGTCCTCTGTTTTTTTCTTTTGTATGTTTAGGTTGTGTTTAAATAATTATTTGTTTCATAAATTTTTTACATCAGGTTCTAGTAGATAGATCATCAAGTGGGTGTAGACGGTATAAAAGTATGTTTGGCTTGCCTCTTGAAAAATGGCTCATGAATACCATACTATCAACAATTATGGTATACCTCAAAACAAAACATTGTTGTTCTCTTTACAAGTTAGGAAGTCCTCTGGACATAACATCAATGTCTCTATATATATTTTAAACAACAATTCTTTTAGGTTGTTTTTTATTATTTATTTAATATATTCTGCAAACAAAACAATTATAAACAAAAAACAATTTAAAAATTGTTTTTGAGTATGGTAATTAATATTTTTTATTTTAAAATTATAGATTATAATTATATCTGAATATAAATTGTCCTAACAATGTTGTTTTTATTATACAGTATAATTTATGAGCATTGAAAAGTGCAAGAAAGTTGGGAAGTTTCTTTAGCCTTTGTCTAGTCTTCTAGTTGTCATTCTATGTGCTCTAGAAGTTTTTGGTTTGTAGTTTTCTTAGTTGCAAAGAGAATTTTTCAAACACGTTTCTGATAGATCTGATACTAAATGTAAGTATAGATCCAATAGCCAATAAGATGAGAGGGGGGGGGTGAATCATACAAACTTAATCTTCCATAAAAACATCAGATTCAACCTCGGTAACATATACTTCAATAATATAACCAAAACTGCTAAACATACAAACTCAAAAGCATATAAACATCATAAACCTCATAACAGCAGATTTAACGTGGAAACCCATATAGGGAAAAGCCACTGTGGGATTTAGGACCCACTAAGAAATATACTCTTCTAGAGTATACTCGGTTAAAAGTAAATCCTGTTAAAGATTACAAACACATTGCTAGATGTGACCCGGTTAAGGGATTTCCCTCTGATCTGTTAGGATCTTCACCTTGTTAGAAGTGATCTTGTTAAAGGATTTCAAACACTCAATCAGAATGTCACCTTGCTTGAGGGTTTTACAAATAAGACTGTCAAGTCCACTCGGTTAAGAGATTTTCTGTCACTTTCACAAAATAACAGTAATAAAAATCTATCTGCAACTTCACATCTAAAATGCTAAAGAAGATTCTTATTTGTTCAATACAATCTAGACATAGAACTAATCTTGTCCATCTGTTGGGCTTCTATACTTTGTTATTCAAAACAGGTCTTCAGGCTTCACTTCTCAGTAATCACTATGTAGCATCCCTATGATAGTTCTGATACTAAATATGATTAGTATAGATGCCAAGCTAACAATATGAGAGGGGGGGGTGAATCATTCAAACTTAATCTTCAATAAAAACAACAAATTCAACCTCGGTAACTTTATCAGAAAAACAATAATGCATGCAGACCCATAAATAAATAAGATCACAAACATGTAACACCAGATTTAACATGGAAACCCAAATAGGGAAAAACCACTGTAGGATTTTGGACCCACTAAGAAATATAATCTTCTAGAGTATGCTCAGTTAAAAGCAAATCCTGTTAAAGATTACAAACACATTGCTAGATGTGACCCGGTTAAGGGATTTCCCTCAGATCTGTTAGGATCTTCACCTTGTTAGAAGTGATCTTGTTAAAGGATTTCAAACACTCAATAAGAATGTCACCTTGCTAGAGGATTTTACAACTAAGATTGTTAAGTCCAGCTGGTTAAGAGATTTTTTGCTACTTCTCAAAATAACAGTAGTAAAAATATGTCTGCAACTTCACATCTAAAACTGCTGTAGCAAATTCTTATTTGCTCAATACAATCAATTCGTAGGACTTATCTTGTCCCTCTGCTGGGCTCTATACTCTATTATCAAAACATGTCTTCAAGCTTCTGTGCTCAGTAATCACTGTGTAGCGTCCCTATGCATACACTTGCCCGCATACATTGTTTATCAATAGTTCCTATTTATAAACAATCTTCCAACCGCTTAATCTCCTTGATCACATTTCCCATGATCAATCATAGACATCAGATCTTTAATCTTGTCCAAGTTCAATGTATCCTTCGATCTGAAAACATTTTACCCTGCCTTGGAACTTGCATTTTCACCTTGGAACTTGTTTTAGGGTTTGCGGTTCAATCTAAGCTGTAGATCTTCCTGTCGATCTTTCTTTACCATAGATTCTTTAACAATCTTCATACACGGCTTACCAATCATTTAATTCACTCCATCTCATTAGCTTCCTTCATTAAATATCACATGTAAACATTTAATGCATTCTGTTATAGCTCGGTTGTAACGCGATAACAACTCGGTGAATACTAAACTTTACTCGGTAGACATTCTGCCTTCATTAACATTGCGATAACCTTAGGGTTTACCGACTAGGTTCTTTGCTCAGTAACATAGTAGAGTATTAAGCTTTCAAATAGTAGCATATGTAGGATATCAAAACAATCTAAACATCATGATCTCATCATTGTCTAACTCAGTAATAGTTGCCCATTGAATAACTTATCCCCTTATTCATCATATTCTTTCTGTTTCTTTTACCGATATCTTTATACTCATCAAATCATACTTCTTAAGATATGGCAACATCATACTGAATTAGAAAATCAATTTCTTGACATCAATGACAAAATAATAATATTAAGATAGTAATCATCGTTAATCAGTTATATCCATAGTCATCAACAAACTTCTCAATATCCTTATTGAAATCCCAACAATCTCTCATTGTAATTGGCATGCCAACCTTCTTCTTGTCTGTTATAATGCCGACACCATGTGCATACACTTGCCCGCATACATTGTTTATCAACAGTTCCCTATTTTTAAACAATTAGCTAACCGCTTAATCTCCTTGATCACATTTCCCATGATCAATCATAGCCATCAAATCTTCAAACTTGACCAGGTTCAATGCATCTTTTGATCTAGAAATGTTTTACCCTACCTTGGAACTTGTATACATTTCTTGGAACTTGTGCTAGGGTATTGCGGTTCAATCTGAACTGTAGATCTTTCTGCCGATCTTCCATTGCCATAGATTCTTAACAAACTGTATTTATGGCATACCAATCATTTAATCAGTTCCAGCTCATCAACTTCCTTCATTAAAGAACGCATGTAAACATTTAATGCATTCTGTTACAGCTCGGTTACAACTTGGTTACAACTCAGTAACAACTCAGTGAATACTAAACTTTACTCGGTAGACATTCTGCCTTCATTAACCGATAGTGATAACCTTAGGGTTTACTGACTAGGTTCCTTAGGGTTTACCAACTAGGTTCTTTGCTTGGTGACATAGTATAGTATTAACCTTACAATTTATAACATATGTATGATGTCAGAACAATCTAAACATCATGATCTCATCATTGTCTGACTCGGTAATAGTTGCCCATTGAATACGTTATTCATCTTCTTATTCATCATAATCTTTCCTGTGTCTTTTACCAACACCTTTATACTCTTCAAATCATATTTCTCAAGATATGGCAACATCATACTAAATTAGAAAAACAATTTCTTGACATCAATGACAAAATAATAATATTAAGATAGTAAACATCCTTAATCAATTATATCCATAATCATCAACAATCTTCTCAATATCCTTTATTGCAATGTCAACAATTCTTCATTGTATGTTATAATGCTAAATTGGCAACAATCTCCCCCTTTGGCATTGATGGAAAAACCAATTGATTTGACCTTAAAAGATTCAGATTGTTGTGATTCTGAAATGCTGAAATGCTCTCTTGCTATCAATAGATTTTCTCCCCCATACATTAGATTTCTCCTATTTTCTTCAATTTTCTGTCCAATGTCAGTCTTCTCCCCTTTCTCAGTTTTCTCCCCCTTTGACAACAATGCCAAAAAGTAAAGAACTAAACATAATTTCTTCCTGTATGAAGTGAATTCCTATTGTAAGGTGTCAATTCAGTCTCGGTTAGAGCATTTTGTCTTCAATTCATGTTCCTTGTATTGTTTCTTGTAATATTTCCTGCAATATTTCCTGTACACCTTTAGAAAACATCCTAAAGTGTGTAAGTCAGCATCAACTCCTAAAAGATATTTGATAGAGTCATCGGATTGATGCTTTCACCAAACTCAATTAGTGAGTAGAAGATAGGGGTAGGACCCCTAACTTACTTTTGAGATATTCAAAAGTTCCCCTTGGTAGTGGTTTGGTGAAGATATCTGCTATTTGTGCCTTTGAGCTAACATATTCCAAAACCACTTTCTTCCCTTAAGCTTCTTTTCTAAGATAATAATATTTGATAGAGATGTGCTTTGTCTTAGAGTGCATAATAGGATTCTTCGAAATGTTAATGGCACTAGTATTGTCACAGAATATAGTTACTGGCTCAGTAGCTTTCTCATTTATACCTTTCAACAATTGTTTGATCCATGCAATGTTGGTACAATTCAATGTTGCAGCAATGTATTCAGCTTCTGATGTTGACTATGAAACACATCCTTGTTTCTTGCTAAGCCAACTCACTAGTCTTTCTCCTAAAAAGAAAGCTCCTCCACTTGTTCTTTTTCTATCATCAATGTTGCCTACCCAATCAGCGTCAGTATAAACTTTTAAATCAAAATCATTTCCTTTCTGATATACTAAGCCATAATCTTCAGTGCCTTTCAAGTATCTAAAAATTCTTTTGATTGTTGTCATTTGTGTTTCCTTAAGATCTCCAGAGAATCTTGCAACTATACCTACTACATGTGCTATGTTTGGTCTGCTGTGAACAACATATTGTAGCTTTCCAATAATGAATTGGTAAAGTGTCTCATCAACAGATGCAGATTCATCATTCTTTGATAATTTACAATTGGTAGTCATAGGGGTACTTACTGGTTTTGAATCCTCCATTCCAAATTTCTTCAAGATTTCCTTTATGTACTTGGATTGAGTAATGAAAATCTCATTTTTCATTTGCAGTATCTGTAAAACTATAAAATACTTTATCTCACTGATTAACGACATCTCAAATTCTTTGCTCATTTTATTTCAAAAGTTCTTGCATAAAGAGTCATTTCCATAAAATATAATATCATCAACAAATATGCCTGAGATTAGTATTCCATTTTCATCATTCTTCATGTACATATTGCTATTCTCACTTGTCCTTATAAAACCAATCTTAATCAAATAAGAGTGCAATCTTTCATACCATGCTCTAGGTGCTTGTTTCAAACCATATAAAGCTTCATTCAATTTACATACCTGATCTTTATCCTTGTCTTCAACAAATCCTTCAGGTTGTTCAATAAAAACTTCTTCTTCTAATATTCCATTTAGAAATGCAGATTTGACATCCATTTGATATACCTTGAAGTTTTTGAAAGCAGCATATGCCAACAATGTTCATACTCCTTCAAGTCTAGCAATAGGTGCAAAAGTTTCACCATAATCAGTTCCTTCTTCTTGAGTATAACCTTTGCAGACTAGTCTTGCTTTGCTTCGAATGACCTCTCCTCTTTCATTTAGCTTGTTTCTGAAAATCCACTTTGTACTGATTACATTTTTGTCCTTCGGTCTTGGGATTAGTGTCCATGTGTCATTCTTCTTGATTTGATCAATCTCTTCTCTCATAGCATTTATCCAATCTTCACTGTTAAATGCCTCTTTCCCTATTCTCGGTTCAAATTGAGATATCAGACATGTGTTCAGTCTCAGTTTGTTCCTTGTCATCACTGGATCATCCTTATCTCCTATAATCTGACTTGGTGCATGATGTCTTCTAACATACTTGGCTAATATAGGCTTGGTAGGCTCTGTATGATCTTCTTCATCACTCGGTAACTGGATATTCTCTTCATTTTCTTCAATAGTCTTCTCGGTAAGACTCATCAGTTGAACATAGACAAATTCATCATAGTCTTCTGGTTCCTTGGAATTTCCTTCATCATTCCTTTCTGCAAATTCATCAATTTTCACATTTTCTCTTTTTACTATTTTGTTAGATGATTTGATCAGACATTTAAATGCTTTGCTTCTAGAAGAATAACCTAGAAATGTTCCTTCTTCACTTTTCTGATCAAACTTGCCATTTCTATTATCTTTGTGTACATAGCATCTACATCCAAATGTTTTAAATTAACTTACATTAGGTTTCTTGTCATACCATATTTCATATGGTGTCTTCAAAGTACCTTTCTTTAGTTGTACTTAGTTCAGGGTGTAAACTGTTGTGCTTATTGTTTCTCTCCAAAATGTTTGTGGCACTTTCTTTGCAATCATCAGTGTTCTAGCACAATCCATAATAGATCTGTTTCTTCTCTCAGCTATTCTATTCTGCTGTGGAGTTCTCAGTGTAGAGACTTGTCTTTTAATACCATGATTATTGCAGAATAAGTTGAATTCATCAGATGTCAACTCTCCTTCTCTATCTGATCTAAGACATTTCAGTTGTCTTCCTGTTTCATTTTCAACTGTTTCCTTGTACCATTTAAATAAAGCTAGAAAAAATACTAGGAATACTAAGAATACCTCCTATAGAAGAAAGAAGAATGATTGGCTACAATAGTAATGTTTATGGTGATGTGCATGCAAAGCAGCACACAAAGCTATTATCAGGTTGCTGACAACACTTTTGGGTAGGGATGATAAGGCATTATGAACAATCCGGCATG
Source organism: Cryptomeria japonica (assembly GCF_030272615.1). Taxonomy (NCBI): domain Eukaryota; kingdom Viridiplantae; phylum Streptophyta; class Pinopsida; order Cupressales; family Cupressaceae; genus Cryptomeria; species Cryptomeria japonica. The sequence continues at coordinate 658,214,076 of NC_081413.1, forward strand.
GTGTCTTTACTGCATCTCGTACAATTGCCACATGGTTGCGCAGTGATTGAAGACCCTGCATTTCAATTAAAAGAAGAAATATTTCATGAAGAAAAAGTTTACATTTAAACTGACCATTCCCATTAGATGTTTCTAATCAAATTTATGATAAAGTAAAATGGTATGAATATATCTCACCCATCACTATAATTGTTGAAAGAAAAATAAGAAGAATAAGAATGCAAGCATACAATGACGAGACCATCACAACTCCTTTGCCTGCCATCCATTTTGAAATTATGAAATTATGTCAAAAGAGAATAAAGACAAGTATTTATATATTAAAAGTGCATATTATTCAAGGAAGTTTCTGCATTTTCTCTTATGCATTGGAAAGTTTCTTGTTTTGAAATTTAATTGTGTAGAGATTGAAATGCATTTAATTACTAAGGTTGTCAAATATTCTAAGAGATGTTTCTATTGTAAAAGAGTATTGAATCTTGATATTAGATATACAAATGATAAACATGCATCATTTCCGTCCTCTGTTTTTTTCTTTTGTATGTTTAGGTTGTGTTTAAATAATTATTTGTTTCATAATTTTTTTACATCAGGTTCTACTAGATAGATCATCAAGTGGGTGTAGACGGTATAAAAGTATGTTTGGCTTGCCTCTTGAAAAATGGCTCATGAATACCATACTATCAACAATTATGGTATACCTCAAAACAAAACATTGTTGTTCTCTTTACAAGTTAGGAAGTCCTCTGGACATAACATCAATGTCTCTATATATATTTTAAACAACAATTCTTTTAGGTTGTTTTTTATTATTTATTTAACATATTCTGCAAACAAAACAATTATAAACAAATAACAATTTAAAAATTCTTTTTGAGTATGGTAATTAATTTTTTTTATTTTAAAATTATAGATTATAATTATATCTGAATATAAATTGTCATAACAATTTTGTTTTTATTATACAGTATAATTTATGAGCATTGAAAAGTGCAAGAATGTTGGGAAGTTTCTTTAGCCTTTGTCTAGTCTTCTAGTTGTCATTCTATGTGCTCTAGAAGTTTTTGGTTTGTAGTTTTCTTAGTTGCAAAGAGAATTTTTCAAACACGTTTCTGATAGATCTGATACTAAATGTAAGTACAGATCCAATAGCTAATAAGATGAGAGGGGGGGGGTGAATCATACAAACTTAATCTTCCATAAAAACATCAGATTCAACCTCGGTAACATATACTTCAATAATATAACCAAAACTGCTAAACATACAAACTCAAAAGCATATAAACATCATAAACCTCATAACACCAGATTTAACGTGGAAACCCATATAGGGAAAAGCCACTGTGGGATTTAGGACCCACTAAGAAATATACTCTTCTAGAGTATACTCGGTTAAAAGTAAATCCTGTTAAAGATTACAAACACATTGCTAGATGTGACCCGGTTAAGGGATTTCCCTCAGATCTGTTAGGATCTTCACCTTGTTAGAAGTGATCTTGTTAAAGGATTTCAAACACTCAATCAGAATGTCACCTTGCTCGAGGGTTTTACAAATAAGACTGTCAAGTCCACTCGGTTAAGAGATTTTCTGTCACTTTCACAAAATAACAGTAATAAAAATCTATCCGCAACTTCACATCTAAAATGCTAAAGAAGATTCTTATTTGTTCAATACAATCTAGACATAGAACTAATCTTGTCCATCTGTTGGGCTTCTATACTTTGTTATTCAAAACAGGTCTTCAGGCTTCACTTCTCGGTAATCACTATGTAGCATCCCTATGATAGTTCTGATACTAAATATGATTAGTATAGATGCCAAGCTAACAATATGAGAGGGGGGGGTGAATCATTCAAACTTAATCTTCAATAAAAACAACAAATTCAACCTCGGTAACTTTATCAGAAAAACAAGAATGCATGCAGACCCATAAATAAATAAGATCAAAAACATGTAACACCAGATTTAACATGGAAACCCAAATAGGGAAAAACCACTGTAGGATTTTGGACCCACTAAGAAATATACTCTTCTAGAGTATGCTCAGTTAAAAGCAAATCCTGTTAAAGATTACAAACACATTGCTAGATGTGACCCGGTTAAGGGATTTCCCTCAGATCTGTTAGGATCTTCACCTTGTTAGAAGTGACCTTGTTAAAGGATTTCAAACACTCAATAAGAATGTCACCTTGCTAGAGGATTTTACAAATAAGATTGTTAAGTCCAGCTGGTTAAGAGATTTTTTGCTACTTCTCAAAATAACAGTAGTAAAAATATGTCAGCAACTTCACATCTAAAAATGCTGTAGCAGATTCTTATTTGCTCAATACAATCAATTCGTAGGACTTATCTTGTCCCTCTGCTGGGCTCTATACTCTATTATAAATACATGTCTTCAAGCTTCTGTGCTCAGTAATCACTGTGTAGCGTCCCTATGCATACACTTGCCCGCATACATTGTTTATCAATAGTTCCTATTTATAAATAATCTTCCAACCACTTAATCTCCTTGATCACATTTCCCATGATCAATCATAGCCATCAGATCTTTAACCTTGTCCAGGTTCAATGTATCCTTCGATCTGAAAACATTTTACCCTGCCTTGGAACTTGTTTTAGGGTTTGCGGTTCAATCTGAGCTGTAGATCTTCCTGTCGATCTTTCTTTACCATAGATTCTTTAACAATCTTCATACACGGCTTACCAATCATTTAATTCACTCCATCTCATTAGCTTCCTTCATTAAATATCACATGTAAACATTTAATGCATTCTGTTATAGCTCGGTTGTAACGCGATAACAACTCGGTGAATACTAAACTTTACTCGGTAGACATTCTGCCTTCATTAACATTGCGATAACCTTAGGGTTTACCGACTAGGTTCTTTGCTCAGTAACATAGTATAGTATTAAGCTTTCAAATAGTAGCATATGTAGGATATCAAAACAATCTAAACATCATGATCTCATCATTGTCTAACTCAGTAATAGTTGCCCATTGAATAACTTATCCCCTTATTCATCATATTCTTTCTGTGTCTTTTACCGATACCTTTATACTCATCAAATCATACTTCTTAAGATATGGCAACATCATACTGAATTAGAAAATCAATTTCTTGACATTAATGACAAAATAATAATATTAAGATAGTAATCATCCTTAATCAGTTATATCCATAGTCATCAACAACCTTCTCAATATCCTTATTGAAACGCCAACAATCTCTCGTTGTAATTGGAATGCCAACCTTCTTCTTGTCTGTTATAATGCCAACACCATGTGCATACACTTGCCCGCATACATTTTTTATCAACAGTTCCCTATTTATAAACAATTAGCTAACCGCTTAATCTCCTGGATCACATTTCCCATGATCAATCATAGCCATCAAATCTTCAAACTTGACCAGGTTCAATGCATCTTTTGATCTAGAAATGTTTTACCCTACCTTGGAACTTGTGCTAGGGTATTGCGGTTCAATCTGAACTGTAGATCTTTCTGCCGATCTTCCATTGCCATAGATTCTTAACAAACTGTATTTATGGCATACCAATCATTTAATCAGTTCTAGCTCATCAACTTCCTTCATTAAAGAACGCATGTAAACATTTAATGCATTCTGTTACAGCTCGGTTACAACTTGGTTACAACTCAGTAACAACTCAGTGAATACTAAACTTTACTCGGTAGACATTCTGCCTTCATTAACCGATAGTGATAACCTTAGGGTTTACTGACTAGGTTCCTTAGGGTCTACCGACTAGGTTCTTTTCTTGGTGACATAGTATAGTATTAACCTTACAATTTATAACATATGTATGATGTCAGAACAATCTAAACATCATGATCTCATCATTGTCTGACTCGGTAATAGTTGCCCATTGAATACCTTATTCATCTTCTTATTCATCATAATCTTTCCTGTGTCTTTTACCAACACCTTTATACTCTTCAAATCATATTTCTCAAGATATGGCAACATCATACTAAATTAGAAAAACAATTTCTTGACATCAATGACAAAATAATAATATTAAGATAGTAAACATCCTTAATCAATTATATCCATAATCATCAACAATCTTCTCAATATCCTTTATTGCAATGTCAACAATTCTTCATTGTATGTTATAATGCTAAATTGGCAACAATCTCCCCCTTTGGCATTGATGGAAAAACCAATTGATTTGACCTTAAAAGATTCAGATTGCTGTGATTCTGAAATGCTGAAATGCTCTCTTGCTTCCAACAGATTTTCTCCCCCATACATTAGACTTCTCCTATTTTCTTCAGTTTTCTGTCCAATCTCAGTCTTCTCCCCTTTCTCAGTTTTCTCCCCCTTTGACAACAATGCCAAAAACTAAAGAACTAAAACATAATTTCTTCCTGTATGAAGTGAATTCCTATTGTAAGGTGTCAATTCAATCTCGGTTAGAGCATTTTGTCTTCAATTCATGTTCCCTATATTGTTTCCTGCAATATTTCCTGCAATATTTCCTGTACACCTTTAGAAAACATCCTAAAGTGTGTAAGTCAGCATCAACTCCTAAAAGATATTCGATAGAGTCATCGGATTGATGCTTGCACCGAACTCAATCAGTGAGTAGAAGATAGGGGCAGGACCCCTAACTTACTTTTGAGATATTCAAAAGTGTCCCTTGGTAGTGGTTTGGTGAAGATATCTGCTATTTGTTCCTTTGAGCTAACATATACCAAAACCACTTTCTTCCCTTGAGCTTCTTTTCTAAGATAATAATATTTGATAGAGATGTGTTTTGTCTTAGAGTGCATAACAGGATTCTTCGAAATGCTAATGGCACTAGTATTGTCACAGAATATAGTTACTGGCTCGGTAGCTTTCTCATTTATACCTTTCAACAATTGTTTGATCCATGCAATGTTGGTACAATTCAATGTTGTAGCAATGTATTCAGCTTCTGATGTTGACTATGAAACACATCCTTGTTTCTTGCTAAGCCAACTTGCTAGTCTTTCTCCTAAAAAGAAAGCTCCTCCACTTGTTCTTTTTCTATCATCAATGTTGCCTACCCAATCAGCATCAGTATAAACTTTTAAATCAAAATCATTTCCTTTCTGATATACTAAGCCATAATCTTCAGTGCCTTTCAAGTATCTAAAAATTCTTTTGATTGTTGTCATTTGTGTTTCCTTAGGATCTCCAGAGAATCTTGCAACTATACCTACTACATGTGCTATGTTTGGTCTGCTGTGAACAACATATTGTAGCTTTCCAATAATGAATTGGTAAAGTGTCTCATCAACAGATGCAGATTCATCATTCTTTGATAATTTACAATTGGTAGTCATAGGGGTACTTACTGGTTTTTAATCCTCCATTCCAAATTTCTTCAAGATTTCCTTTATGTACTTGGATTGAGTAATGAAAATCTCATTTTTCATTTGCAGTATCTGTAAAACTATAAAATACTTTATCTCACTGATTAACGACATCTCAAATTCTTTGCTCATTTTATTTCAAAAGTTCTTGCATAAAGAGTCATTTCCATAAAATATAATATCATCAACAAATATGCCTGAGATTAGTATTCCATTTTCATCATTCTTCATGTACATATTGCTATTCTCACTTGTCCTTATAAAACCAATCTTAATCAAATAAGAGTGCAATCTTTCATACCATGCTCTAGGTGCTTGTTTCAAACCATATAAAGCTTCGTTCAATTTACATACCTGATCTTTATCCTTGTCTTCAACAAATCCTTCAGGTTGTTCAATAAAAACTTCTTCTTCTAATATTCCAGTTAGAAATGCAGATTTGACATCCATTTGATATACCTTGAAGTTTTTGAAAGCAGCATATGCCAAAAATGTTCATACTCCTTCAAGTCTAGTAATAGGTGCAAAAGTTTCACCATAATCAGTTCCTTCTTCTTGAGTATAACCTTTGCAGACTAGTCTTGCTTTGTTTCGAATGACCTCTCCTCTTTCATTTAGCTTGTTTCTAAAAATCCACTTTGTACCGATTATATTTTTGTCCTTCGGTCTTGGGATTAGTGTCCATGTGTCATTCTTCTTGATTTGATCAATCTCTTCTATCATAGCATTTATCCAATCTTCACTGTTAAATGCCTCTTTCCCTATTCTCGGTTCAAATTGAGATATCAGACATGTGTTCTGTCTCAGTTTGTTCCTTGTCATCACTGGATCATCCTTATCTCCTATAATCTGACTTGGTGCATGATGTCTTCTGACATACTATGCTAATATAGGCTTGGTAGGCTCTGTATGATCTTCTTCATCACTCGGTAACTGGATATTCTCTTCATTTTCTTCAATAGTCTACTCGGTAAGACTCGTCAGTTGAACATAGACAAATTCATCATAGTCTTCTGGTTCCTTGGAATTTCCTTCATCATTCCTTTCTGCAAATTCATCAATTTTCACATTTTCTCTTTTTACTATTTTGTTAGATGATTTGATCAGACATTTAAATGCTTTGCTTCTAGAAGAATAACCTAGAAATGTTCCTTCTTCACTTTTCTGATCAAACTTGTCATTTCTATCATCTTTGTGTACATAGCATCTACTTCCAAATGTTTTAAATTAACTTACATTAGGTTTCTTGTCATACCATATTTCATATGGTGTCTTCAAAGTACCTTTCTTTAGTTGTACTTAGTTCAGGGTGTAAACGGTTGTGCTTATTGTTTCTCTCCAAAATGTTTGTGGCACTTTCTTTTCAATCATCAGTGTTCTAGCACAATCCATAATAGATCTGGTTCTTCTCTCAACTATTCTATTCTGCTGTGGAGTTCTCAGTGTAGAGACTTGTCTTTTAATACCATGATCATTGCAGAATAAGTTGAATTCATCAGATGTCAACTCTCCTCCTCTATCTGATCTAAGACATTTCAGTTGTCTTCCTGTTTCATTTTCAACTCTTTCCTTTTACCATTTAAACATTTGAAAAGCTTCTGATTTTTCTTTTAAAAACATTACTGACATCATCCTTGAATAGTCATCCACAAATAATATGAAATATCTATCACCATAATAACTATGAACTTTCATAGGACCACAAAGATCAATGTGCACAAGATCTAAAATTCCCTTAGAAGTGTAAAACTTACTTTTAAAGCTTGATCTTGTCATCTTACCCATCTAGCATCCTCAGCACATAGCATTCTCAGGTTTTTCAAGACTCGGTAGACCTCTTACTCGGTGTTTCTTACTTATTTTGATCAGATTATCAAAATTTACATGACAAAACCTTTTATGCCATAACCAAGTATCATCTATCTTTGCATAAAGACATTTATTCCATGTTAAGTCAAGATGAAATGTATTACCTTTTGTTTGTGTTCCGGTAGCAGCTAACTTTCCATTCTTGTCATGAACTTTGACAATTCATTTTTGAAATTCTATTCGGTAACCTATGTTGTTTAGCTGTGCTACACTCAACAAATTGTATTTCAAACCTTTAGCCCAATAAACATCATTACATTTAGCATTGTCAAGAAGTGTTATAGATCCTTTACCTTTCATCGGACATGGTGCATTATTACCAAAACTAACGTAGCCTCCATCATAATCTTCTAACATAAAAAACTTGTGTTTATCTCTTGTCATATGATGTGAGCATCCACTATCTATGTTCCAAGAATCATTAGTGTTTATGTGAGATATTAGGGATTTTTCTTCATACTTTTCTTCATACTTTTCTTCATCTGATCTATCTTTGATAGCCACATAAACTACTTCCTCTATATCAGTGTCATCTGATTTATCATCATTGGATTCCTCATCGGCTATTAAGCATGTCTTTCTACCTCTTCTTTTGAAGTCTTGGTGTCCTTTGTAATGATTATCTTTTTGTCTGTCATCTCGGTAATCTCTATTTTTAGTAGAATCTTTGTCAGGATAGTTAGAAGCTATATGTCCTATTTTATCACAATTGAAATATTTCAAAGGTAGTTTTCCTTTATACTTACCATTGCCTCTTGTTAACCTTCTAGCTAATAGTGCTTCAAGCTCTTCATGCTTTCTGATTTCCTCATACAGTTTGTGTACTTCTTCCATGTTCTTATGAAATCTTTCACTTGCTCTACTATGATCTCCTTCAGAGTACTTATACTTTCTTTCATTGTAATCATTAGATTCATCAAGATGAAAAGAACTAAATGAAGATTCAACTTTATTTACCGAAGATCCACTGTTATCAAAGTTACTTAACTCAAATGCATGTAGCTTACCAATGGTAGCATCCAAAGAAACTGGCATATTAGGTATAGACCTTAATTCATTGATTGCAGAGACTCGGATTGCATAAGTTGGTAGAAGGGTTCTTAACAACTTACTTGTTATATCCTTTTCTTCAGTAGTCCCACCTACTCCTTTGATTTGATTGATAGTTTCTTTTAGTCTTGTACTGTACTGAGTTATGTTCTCACCTTCATTCATCCTCATGGATTCAATTTGTCCTCTTGGACTATCTACTTTTGCTCTTTGAACATGTTCATCTCCTCCATATACTGATATGAGCTTATCCCACATTGTGTTTCCATCATTACAGCCTTCTAGATCATTAAACTCTGAGTCGGTCAATGTAGATGTTATTTCAATCATTGCTTGGATATGTTCTTGCTTTGCCTTTATCTCTTCCATTGTCAATAGATAGGTGCTTGGTGTAACAAAATCGTTCTCCAGATAGTATACTGTATATTCTTCAACTCCTGATATATGCAGCTTCATTCTTTACTACCATGTAGAGAAAATTGACTTGTTCAGTTTCGGTGCATCCCTCTTATACATATTTGGATCTTTAACTCAAGTGTGTTTAAACTTTTCTTCCGGAGTCCAATGCTCTGATACCAATTGATAGATCTAATACTAAATGTAAGTACAGATCCAATAGACAACAAGATGAGAGGGGGGGGGGGTGAATCATACAAACTTAATCTTCCATAAAAAACATTAGATTCAACCTCGGTAACATATACTTTACTAATATAACCAAAACTGCTAAACATACAAACTCAAAAGCATATAAACATCATAAACCTCATAACACCAGATTTAACGTGGAAACCCAAATAGGGAAAAACCACTGTGGGATTTCGGACCCACTAAGAAATATACTCTTCTAGAGTATGCTCGGTTAAAAGAAAATCCTGTTAAATATTACAAACACATTGCTAGATGTGACCCGGTTAAGGGATTTCCCTTAGATCTATTAGGATGTTCACCTTTTTAGAAGTGACCTTGTTAAAGGATTTCAAACACTCAATCAGAATGTCACCTTACTAGAGGGTTTTACAAATAAGAATGTTAAGTCCACTCGGTTAAGAGATTTTTTGTCACTTTCACAAAATAACAGTAATAAAAATCTATCTGCAACTTCACATCTAAAATGCTAAAGAAAATTCATATTTGTTCAATACAATCTAGACATACAACTAATCTTTTCCATCTATTGGGCTTCTATACTCTATTATTCAAAACAGGTCTTCAAGCTTTAGTGCTCGGTAATCACTATGTATCATCCCTATGCATACAGTTGCCCGGATACATTGTTTATCAACAGTTCCCTATTTATAAACAATTAGCTAACTGCTTAATCTCCTTGATCACATTTCCCATGATCAATCATAGCCATCAGATCTTCAAACTTGACCACGTTCAATGCATCTTCCGATCTGAAAATGTTTTACCCTGCCTTGGAACTTGTATACATTTCTTGGAACTTGTGCTAGGGTATTGTGGTTCAATTTGAACTGTAGATCTTTCTGCTGATCTTCTATTGCCATAGATTATTCACAAACTTTATTTATGGCATACCAATCATTTAATCAATTCCAGCTCATTAGCTTCCTTCATTAAATAATGCATGTAAACATTTAATGCATTCTGTTATAGCTTGGTTACAACTCGGTTACAACTCGGTAACAACTCAGTGAATACTAAACTTTACTTGGTAGACATTCCGCCTTCATTAACCAATAGCGATAACCTTACGGTTTACTGACTAGGTTCCTTAGGGTTTACCGACTAGGTTCCTTAGGGTTTACCGACTAGGTTCTTTGCTTGGTGACATAGTATAGTATTAACCTTACAATTTATAACATATGCATGATGTCAAAACAATCTAAACATCATGATCTCATCATTGTCTGACTCGGTAATAGTTTCCCATTGAATACCTTTTTCATCTTCTTATTCATCATAATCTTTCCTGTGTCTTTTACCAACACCTTTATACTCTTCAAATCATATTTCTCAAGATATGGCAACATCATACTGAATTAGAAAATCAATTTCTTGACATCAATGACAAAATAATAATATTAAGACAGTAAACATCCTTAATTAGTTATATCCATAATCATCAACAATCTTCTCAATATCCTTTATTGAAATGTCAACAATCCTTCATTGTCTGTTATAATGCTAAATTGCCAACAGTTTCTGTGATAAAAATGGAAGAATCCCCCTTTGCCTTCATAATTAGAAATTTCCCAAAGCCAATTTCTTGCATTCTGTTGGATACTCCAATATCCCTCTTGTGCATTAGTTTAAAAGTTTCCTTAGAGAAATCACGGATTTAAGGTTCAAAAGACTCCTTCGAATCTTAGAGCGGTCAGTAATCTTGGTAGTCAATTTATGTTAGTGTGAGTTTTGCATCCAGTTTGCATGATCCTCTCTCACTCTTCGTGAATGATGGACCGCTTGCATGATCCTCTCCATTATCTCCAAGAATAGTGAATCTGTTTTCATGCAAACTACAGATCAATAAGTTTAACTAAGCATCTTTCATCGCTAATTTCATATTTTTGTGCGGTGGCTTGTTTCTATAAATCATGCTTTTGCATAATGTAAAAATATAATGAATTAATAGAGTTTCATTTTTTCTCATACAAGTTTTGTTTTCTTCCGCAGCTAGATCTGTAGTTTTGCTTTGCAGAAATTTTAACATGGTATCAGAGCAACTTTTGCTAGGAAGAAGAAGCATTAACGATTATTTGCAAGCAGATTTTTGAAGATTAGCATCATCATGGAAGCTGACATAGATCTATATTTCTAAATGTATGCATATTCTTCCCCTCATTTTTGCATGTTTTTTGATTTTTTTTCTATATTGATTCTTTAAAATTGTACGTGTTTTCCAAGCACTACATCATGAAGATCTGGAAAATTTGGGGCTTTGTAAAAATTAAACTTTTAGAAAGTTTATATGACATTTTTCTTAATGCATTTAGTATAGGTTTCTTTCAATAATTTTCTCATATAAAATAGAAGATTAAAGTTGCTATGCACTCTTCTTTGATTGACAACCAAAAATGTTCTTTTGTTCTAAATTCTTGTCTACATGAGATTCCAATGTTGCAACTTTGTTTGCTCCTAGAGATTCTTTCTAGCAGGGTTCCTAACTACATGAGATTCCAGAGTCGCATCTCCGAGTGCTTCCAGAGTTTCTTTCTAGTGGGACATTATTGAGCAATGGATATACAATGGCATCATCCCAACTAGAGGTCATCTTTCCAGTTCTTCAGCTTGAAGCACATTTTTGCAGATTCATATCTTCCTATCTTCAGAAGGTCAGTTTCTATATTCAGAGACCATGTACGTGTTTGTTCATCCATTTGAGAAATACAAAATATGTACAACAACATTTTCAAAGTATCTTAGAGGTACTCATGCAGTGGTTTCTATGATTTTGATACAACTCTGTTGCAGTGTGGATTTATTTGTAGTTCTCCTTCATCAATTGCAACTTTCTTCTATAGTTAGAATAATGGTCAGGAGTTTCTCTCAATTGGGTTTTCTCCTTTCTTATTTGTAATTGGGTTCCTGATCAGGCTTTGTTTCCAGGACCCATATCTTTCCTCTTTTCATATATCTCCTTAGTTAGACTTAAGGGGAGGTGTTAGTGTGAGTTTTACATCCAGTTTGCATGATCCTCTCTCACTCTCCATGAATGATGGACCGCTTGCATGATCCTCTCCATTATCTCCAAGAATAGTGGATCTGTTTTCATGCAAACTGCAGAACAATAAGTTTAACTCAATTGTTACTACTTATCAAGTTGCCATTAGTTTTTATATTCAAAGTCATACTTTATATTCTAGCCAGTTAGCACTACTGAATCATGCAATCGATATAAACAGAGAAGTTGGTATGCACAATCTAGTCGGATACAGAAGAAAGCAGTCACAAAACGTAGTATTCACCGAGCTGTCTACTGAGTATCTTTTTATGGCTACCGAGCAGTAAAGTTAACACACCAAGTTGATATTCACCAAGTGAAATGTGTTACCAGATACATTGAACCTGGACATGCATATGAAAACGTGTTACAAGATCAAGGCACATATAACTGTTATTACATTGGAAATTGCATTAAAAGATTGTGTATGATTGCGAGGTCAATCCAACCAATGAAGTATTTTGTTTAGTTATTCATTCGATGAATCTTGTTTGTAAGATCGAAGCAATGAGTTAGATCACCATTTTAAGAGATCTATTTATACAACATGAATTAAGAGAAAGGTGTGTGCATATATGTATGAAGGAAGACTGTTACAGAGACACAAAGGTCACTGAGAATATTTTCAGAGAACGGTTGAAGAACAGAGTAAACAGAAGGGTTTACTGAGTTACTATATGAGTTACCGAGGTATGCTATAAGCAAGGTAATCTTATCCTAATCACATAGAATCTGTTATAACATTTCAGATGTAAAGTTGTAGATGTTTGTAATGATTTTATTGTAATATTGTGAAGTTGAAAGAGAAACCTTTAATAGGGTAAAAGACTCTAACCAAGTCTATAAATTGTAAAGCCTCTAACCAGGTGTAGCATTCAGAATAAATGTTGTAAAATCCTTTAGCAAGGTAGATCTAACAGATCTTGTTCCTCCTAACAAGGTAAGCTATCAGAAATAGCTAAATGTAGCTCTAACCTCGCATTCTTTATTATTGCAGTATTGAAGTTGTGGGTGCCATCGCCACTGCAATTTTTCTCTCTAACCAAGAGTTTCTGTGTAACCAAAATATATGTGTTATGGAGTGAATCATGTATGATTGTTATGTATTTGTTTTAACTTTATTTTATGTTACTGCACTATTTTGTTTATGCATAATAGTAAGGTTATTGTTAAAGAAAGGTTTTGAAGTACTGATTCACCCCTCCCCTCTCAGTACATTAGCTTTCCATATTGGGCCTAACAATTGGTATTAGAGCTTCAATCTTGGAAAAGGGTTTAACTATCTAAAGAGAAAGATCTTATCAATGGAAGGCTATAAACAATCTCGGAGGATTGTGTATCTGCAAGAGGAGCTGGATCATGCAAGTCAAGTGATTGTAGACATGCAGAGGCAAATGCAAAAATCTCTGAAAGTAAGAAGAAGATTATCTGATGACTTGCAGGATTCTCAAGAGTTAGTGGAACAAATTGAGACATCATCTAAGAATAGTATATCTGAAGAAACTTAAGAAATGATTGGAGTATTGAAAGAAAAGAACAAAGCATTGGCTGATCAACTAAAAGCAATGAAAAGAGAACATGAACATTTCAGTACACATATGACTGAAAACCTAGATGCATTGAGGACAACAGAGGATAAAGCAAGAGATGTACAAAGAGAGAAACAACAACTTGAAGTCTTAGTATCTGATAAGAATGATGAAATCATAAGGTTAACTGGGATTCAACAAAATACAATAGATCAACTAGGTTATGCACATCATGAAGCAATCCTAAAGAATGATGAAAATCAAGCATTAAAACTTGAAGTATGAAGGTTGACTGATGAACTTGAAACAAAGAAGAAATCCAAAGAAACATTGAAGAAGAGTTATGATGCATCAAAGATGTTGGATGAGCAACTAAATACAAGAAGACCTAACAAAGATGCAGGACTTGGTTACAAAGGAAAAGAATCAACCGAGAAATGAATTCATACTATCAAGAGAGGAGAATCATCAAAGCAAGCTGGAAATAGGAATAACATAAAAAGGAAGAAGCCTATTTGCTACTACTGTGGAAATCAAGGTCATACTACCAACATATGCCAGATTAGAAAAGGTAAGCAACCGAATATCACTAAGTCCAATGGATATTGTTACAATTGCAATAAATATGGTCACACATCTAATCAATGTAGGACAAAGTCTGTTAACAAATATCAAAAGGCAAAATTCAAAGGGTTTTGTAGAAACTGCAATAGATATGGACATAGTACCGAGAAGTGCTGGTCTATGCAAAAGAACTACATGCGGTGTCCACACCGAGCAAGCACTAGAGGTTACCGAACTCACACAGATCCTTACTGACAATATGCAGTAGTACCATGGGATTACAATACAAGGATACGGTGTGAATGTTGTGGAAGATATGGACATATTAGTGCCAACTATTTTATAAGGTTTGGAATGAACAACCAAAGATCATGGAGAAATCCTGGTATGGCATGTTTTCATTGTCACAAAGTTGGACATTTAGCTAGAGATTGCAGAGATCAACCTAGAAGAGACACTGAAGAGATAAAAGAAAAATTTAAGATGATTTGGAAAAAGACGGAAATCATGTCAGATGAAGAAAGCACCTTACATACCGAGTTAGGTGCACCTATTCCAAATTAATCAGGAAAGGTATGAAGGGACTGCATTTTGTAAAGGTTAAATCTTAACAGTTCCTATTCTCTTATGTACAAAATTCAAAATCTTCATAGTTAAGATGCAATTAGTAAGTTTGAAATTCTATCAAAGTACTTTACAGGAAACCTTTCAAGTTGGTGTATATAGGAAGCCTGTCAAGTCAGTAAATGAAAGAAATTTGGTTACTCGATTAAAAATGAAAAAAAAGGAGTAAATTGGTTAAAGGTGAACTGAGTGCATTTAATGTTTTGACCTAACTCGCACAGAGCCCGATAAGGTATTTTGTGTACTTAAAGGTATTTTTGCGGTCATTTTAATTCACCAAGTTTTCAAGAGAGCAGAGCAGAGCGAATGAAGGTGATCAAACTTCATTCAGAGCGAATTTCAAGGTATTTACATCAAATCTATTCACATTGTTAAGCTGGTTTCTGATCTTGTCAAATTGCTATTATCTACTGAGTGTGAAGCGTCAGTCATTTGTAAACTATCAAACCCTAAGGATAGTTTGCTAAGTTTTTACCTGAAACCTTGAATGGCACCCAAGATCCAAGATCTCGTAGTTGTCAAAAATGTGGAGAATCCTTCGCTAAAGTACTCTTTGACTCCTAAGGTCGCCTCTGAACCAGATGACAAAAATGCATTTTCACTCATCCCTGATCGAGTCATGTTAGTCAAACATGTTAGATTCTTCACCAAATGCCATGTTGAAGAACTCAATCATGTTGAGATCAGTGACACATATGATGAACTTTGTACCAATGGTAAAATGGATAGCAAGTACGAGCATATCAAAATCAAGGGATTAACTGAAACCCTAGCCTATCCCCGTGTGTTCAAACCCTAGTGGGTTAAGTTTGTTTTAAGCAGAGTTCATGATTATTTTATGTGGCTAGAAGAGAAACCATTCAAAATCACTAAGGAAATCATTCATGTGATCACCGGGTATCCTATCTATGATCATGCATGAGCACAGAAAATGATATCACAGAAGGAGCTAATCAATCTAACTAGAGTAGAATCTGATTACCGAGGACTGAAATTGAACAATGTCACTGATGAAGAACTTAAGTTTGCAATTAGAGTAATTGGTTACTGTTTCTTCCAATCAGCAAGGGAAAACAATGTACCATGTGCCGCAGTTGACTTAGCCTACAAAATAGTGAAAAAGGGAATGAAAGTAGATTTATGTGAAGTGCTATTGAAAAACTTGTTTGAGAACCTGAACACAATAAGGAAGCTGAAGAAGAACAACTTGGCAAACACACTAAAGTTTGGTTCACTTTGTGTATGAATGTTTTTCTACTTTGAGAAGTTCTTTCCCTTAGTCCGTAAAGTAGTTTGGGAGCTACACTGACCTATCACCCATCAAATCAATGATTTTATCAAGAAACTGGGAGAAAATTTTAATGATATCATGGATGACTATTTCAGCAAATTTCAAGAGAAGATGCACAATAGGTATCAGATTCCACCACAGCTGGTAGAGAAATATAAGGATAATATATGTTTTGAGGTAGACACCGATTACTGTTATATGAATGTTGTTGAACCAAGGACTCAATCTTTGCCACCAATGGGTTATGAAATTGACTATGATATCACACAACAACAAATTGATGCCTATCTATCATTGCCAAGGCATGCTACCGCACTAAGACATGGAACTTATGAAGAGGTGAAAGAAAAAGTAAAAATGAGCATTGTAATACCCAAGGCTACAAGAAAGGATACAAAAATGATAAAGGTTTTATCTGAGAAATTCAGAGAAGAATCCTCTTTTACACCTATCAAAGGCACTCTTGCCATCACCGAAGAGGAATCAGAAGCTCAAGAGGCAACAATAACATTAAGTACCAAATTTCCTAAAGGTAAAGTTTTGAAAAGAAAGAAACAGGACATTTCAAAGGCCCTACCAACTCCACCAACAAAGAGACCTAACACTAGAGGATTAGCTGCATCACTGAGTAAGAAACAAAAGACTGTTACTACACCCAAGGTAACCAAGACCTATAAGAAATCTACTCGGAGACTCATTTTGGCAAAAGAGTCTAGTGATACAGAATTTGATGATGCAGACAAATTTCAGATTGTAAAACGCAAGAAGGTAAACATTCATAGTGTTGAAAATTTTTGTGCCAATCTTAAAGAATATGGTGGATTTGCAAGATTTAGATATGTCAAGTATGAGACTAGGAATAATGATGAGAAGCAACAAATTGAAGAAGCTGTCATCTCCACACTTCTAAAGTTTCAGCTAGCTCCATTAGAACTGGTAAAGTCACTTCCAAGTGAATTATACTTACATATTGATAACAGATGGAAATATGCAATGGAATCATAGAAACAAATAAGATAAAGAAGTCTAGTCCATCTATTCCCTGATATGTCTGTAGCAGAAATCAAAGAACATTTGACAACATACAATTCTAAATTTCTTGTCAAACAGAGAGCCTTAAAATTGATGAATGGGCTATACATTGATGTGGAAAATGAGACAAAAGCCAAGTGGCAGGAAATATTCAAACTAAAGGATGTCGGTGAACAATCTCAAGTTGAAATTGTTGATGTCACCGAGCAAGATCCTGATGTCACTGAGCAAGGTCCTGATGCTACCAAGCAAGACCCGGCTGACACTATTCAAATTGATGAAGATGTCATGGATGAAGAAGCACTAGAGCAGGAAATGATTGAAGGCACTACCTATGCAAAACTTGTATCTAGTGAATCTGTCCTAGAACAAGTTCACCCTTATCCGCCAGTCAAGCCACCTGTCTCCACCGAAGCTCCTAAGGATATAGGACAAGGCACTGAAGCTCACAAGTCTAAAGCAGTAGAAGATACAACTAAAGATCAGACATCTTAAGCACCGTCAAGCACTGCAAATGTTATAGCTGAGACCCCTAGTATAGAGACACCCAAGGACACTACAATGGCTACAGGAACCGACCAAAGTGTTGCATCTATCGAGGAACCTAGCGAGGGTCAGCAAGCCTCACAAGCACTTGTCTTAGTACAACCGATCAAAGGTAAAGAGAAGAAGGTGAGAAAGCATAGTTTCAAAGTTGATTTAACTAAACCGATAGTGTTGCCCAATGTGGATATCTCAAAATTAAAAGGGCAAGCACTTATTGATTTTGGTGAACTATGCAAAGCAAAGGCTGGACAACAAAAATAATTGGCCATTCAAAAGAAGAATAAATTACTATAGAAGGTAAAGACACTACTAACAGATATGCTACCTTCAGTAATAGTGTCAACTGATGCAGCCATCCACATTCAACTGGATGAACTCCTTACTCAAATAGAAACATCTGGAGTTGATGCATCTGAGTACTTGAGGAAGCTAAAAGATAAAGAGCTTACTACAAAGATGATAGAAGAGGTACAAAAAGCTCTCGCTATAGGAAAAGTAAAGCTTGCCAAATTCATTACTGAGTTGTCCCCTCAACTCAAGCATATTCTTTATTTATTTCAGAAACTTTGTACATTTTCCTTCTTCATTAAAGATATCAAGAATAAAACTGATGCAATTGAGAAAGAGATCACTAATCTCTCAACTAGGTTGACCACCGAGCCTAATTCAGTTCAACATTTTTATACCAAGCTTCAACTGCTCATGGCTCAACAGTTAGAACTCAGAAATGAAGAGCATAAGATCAGGATGGATATAATGACCCTCTAGACATTATTCCTTCCTCATCTCTCATTAGTTCAAGAGCAGATTAACCGAGCTACATGCCTATCTACTACACAAGAGGGAAGCACTCTTGATGGCTTAATATCACTATTGGCTAATATTCAAGCACAAAATTATTTAATGGAAAGTGTAAAGGATGCACTCTCAGTTGCACTTACCAACGCCCGGAACAAGTATAAATCTATTTTTGATTAGTTACCAACCCCACATGGAAATTAAGTTTTTGATGTTTTTAAAAAAAAGGGGAGTAATACTACATAAGGGGAGTAATATAATATATTTGGAGAGTGATACAGTTTTGGTAATACAATTTTGAGTATTGTATATAAGGGAGTATACCGAGTAGAGCATGCAGAGCAAGCAGAGAACACAAGCACAGAACAGAACCGACCATGCAAAATCCGAGAAATATACAAAATAATGATAAGGGGAGTATATCTGCATATACTATTTCATTGACTATTGTATATATTGTCAAGTGTAGTCATTTTGCAAAGTATATGGATTTTTGAGTTATGACTTTCAAAGAAGTTTTTGTCAAAAATCTCAACTAATGTCAAAAGGGGAGATTGTTACTACTTATCAAGTTGCCATTAGTTTTTATATTCAAAGTCATACATTAAATTCTAGTTAGTTAGCACTACCGAATCATGCAGTTGGTATAAATAGAGAAGTTGGTATACACAGTCTAGTCGGTTACAGAAGAAAGCAGTCACAGAATTCAGTATTCACCGAGCTATCTACCGAGTATCTTTTTATGGCTACCGAGCAGCAAAGTTAACACACCGAGTTGATATTCACTGAGTGAAACGTGTTACTAGATACATTGAACCTGGACATGCATATGAAAACATGTTACAAGATCGAGGCACATCTAATAGTTATTACATTGGAAATTGCACTAGAAGATTATGTATGATTGTGATGTCAATCCAACCAATGAAATATTTTGTTTAGTTATTCATTCAAGGAATCTTGTTTGTAAGATCGAAGCAATGAATTAGATCACCATTGTAAGAGATCTATTTATACAACATGAATTAAGAGCAAGGTGTGTGCATATATGTATGAAGGAAGACTGTTATAGAGACACAGAGGTCACTGAGAAGATTTTTAGAGAACAGTTGAAGAACAGAGTAAACAGAAGGGTTTACTAAGTTACTATATGAGTTACCAAGGTATGCTATAAGCAAGGTAATCTTATCCTGATCACATAGAATCTGCTATAACATTTCAGATGTAAAGTTGCAGATGTTTGAAATTATTTTATTGTAATATTGTGAAGTTGAAAGAGAAACCTTTAACAAGGTAAAAGACTCTAACCAAGCCTATAAATTGTAAAGCCTCTAACCAAGTGCAACATTCAAAATAAATGTTGTAAAATCCTTTAGCAAGGTAGATCTAATAGATGTTGTTACTCCTAACAGGGTAAGCTATCAGAAATAGCTAAATGTAGCTCTAATCGAGCATTCTTTATTATTGTAGTAGTGAAGTTGTGGGTGCCATCCCCACCGCAGTTTTTCTCTCTAACCAAGAGTTTCTGCGTAACCAAAATATATGTGTTATGGAGTGAATCATGTATGATTGTTATCTATTTGTTTTAACTTTATTTTATGTAACTGCACTATTCTGTTTATGCATAATAGTAAGGTTATTATTAAAGAAAGGTTTTGAAGTACTGATTCACCCCTCCCCTCTCAGTACATTAGCTTACCATATTGGGCCTATCATAAGCATCCTTCGCCACTAATTTCATATTTCTATGCGGTGGCTTGTTTCTAAAAATCATGCTTTTGCATAATGTAAAAACATAATGAATTAAGAGAGTTTCATTTTTTCTCATGCAAGTTTTGTTTTCTTCCCTAGCTAGATCTGTAGTTTTGCTTTGTAGAAATTTTAACAATTTAATTCTTGGTCATGGAATATCTCAGGGATAATTCCAACATTTCTTCAAGATTTGTAGTGTCCCTCCCTAACAAAATGGTTTCAAAGGCAAAGGTGTTGGCGTTAACATCACTGTTGTTCAAGCACGATGTGTTGGAGGCCCTAGATACTATTCTCAATCATGCTATTCTTGGCACTAGAATGTAGATACTATTCTCAATCATGCTATTTTTGGCTTGGCACTAGAATGCAGATACTGTTCTCAATCATGCTATTCTTGGCACTAGAATGCCCTACCCTAGAGATATGATATGATTTCCTATTCTGTGAGAAACCATTAACTATTACCCTTTCCTTTCGGATCTTAAGGGCCTTGCCTTAAGTCGTCATAGGGCATTTGTTACAATGGCGGTCAGATTTCTTGATTGGAGGCTACTGGGAGATGAACCAGATAATGATGACAGGGAGGAGGAATTTCTAGATTTTGCCAGATTGAATGGTCTCCTTCTGTCAAAGCTAGAATGTGAAGGGTGGGTTGCTCCTAGTAACAAGAATGCGCTATAAGGGGGTTGTGCAGAAGCTTCAACCTAGGGATGAGTGAACTCCATGAACAACAGATATGATATTTATTTTTAATCAGATTTTTTAAAATCTGATACTAAAATCAATGTTTTGTTGATACATTCAAACTTATCTATTAGAAGTGTTTTGGTTAAAATATTAGACTTTCGAGATTGGAAGGCAGCCTCCTTTTCTAAATTTTTGATGACCACTCTTGATGATTCTTCTTCAACACAAGAATATGGTGTATTTAGGGAGTGTGCCTCCAATTTTTGAACTATCTAAGCTAGAATATGTCAGTTAAACATTTTGAATTTTAATACAATTTTCTCTGGCTTGGTGGTTTACCAATAAAACAAAATTATTTTCACTATATTATTTAATAATCTTATTTATTTTAAAATTATACACTATATTATATATGAAATTAATATTATAATTATGTGTTGGAGATAGTAATCCCAACTACCCAACCATGTAGTCAACTACGTATAATCCAGTTTGAAAGCATATCTCCAACACAAGTTCTTAATTGTGGAAGTTTCTTTCGGCTACCTCCAACACATTTCTACATTTGATGAAGTCTAGAAACATCTCCATACAAAGGAGGCACTTGTAATCACAACAAAATGAATGAAAAATATGGATTGATGAATAAAAATTCATCTTTCTTTAATTCTTCTCTTTTTTTGTGTTTTGTTCTATCCCATTTCTAACAATGATATCAGTGCTAATGGTAAATAATGCCTAGAGAATAAGATGAATCTAAAGGAGTGTTGTTTTTTAATACAAGTTGCTTAGGAGACACCCAGGTTATAGGATATGTTGAAGTTGTTGAAGGTGATTCCAGTGGTGTAGACCAGATATAGATCATATTTTCAATAGGAGGCAGAGTTTGATTAGCTACATGACAATTATAAGAGCCAATTTCGGAGGAATGTTTGCTATGGAGATTGTTGGATCAAACTTGTTTTCTCTGTGTTTTTTATGGTAGTTTTAGGGAGGACTGATCCTTGGCCATTTTATAGAACAATATAAATCTTCTCTTACAAGGACCGCATCTTCCTTTAATGATCCATAAGCTTGTCATTTATTTGGTTTTAGTTATTAATTTTTATAGGAAAGGGTGCTCTCAATTCATAATTCCATGTTGTTCTTTGTTTCATTTTGTGTTATTATGTGAGTATTGAGAAACTGTGTGACTTACGTAGAAAGAGATTTGTAATGGTGTACACTGCTTTGACATCTACGTGTGATATTCTGAATTTGAAAGTTGAAGCCATAGAATCAAGTTGAAAAGATTAAGATTCAGTTGAAGGATTGGTTAAATAAAATCAAAGAGTGAGGATAATTGGTCTTGTCTAAATCATGGAAGCTAGCCTAATAAGGTAAATTGTTAAAACATTGTAAATTTAGTGTGAAGGCAAGGTAAATATAATCTCAATGGGAAAAATTGATATAGTAAAGAAAGAGAAAATGAATTATTTGGAAGAAGAATTCAATGAAATAAACAAAATGCTCATAAATGAAATCTCTTTTAAAAGATAAACAATTAGTAAAATGTAAACTTTGGGATACAAATTGTGAGCTTGAAAAAGAAATTAACAAAGTAAAAGAGAAAAATGAAGTTATAGAGAAATATTTAAAGTTATTTGAAGAAATTAAAAAGGAAAATCTAAATTTGAAAGAAAAGCTAGAGTTGATGAAAAAAGAGAATGAATGTTTAAAATTGAAGCCATCTATTTATGAAGTCTCATGTGGGACAAAATATTTAATTTGTTCTTTTGATTAATCAATTAATTTATGTGAAGTTGTTATTGGAAAAAAAACTGAGGTTGAGGGGCACAGTATGTCTAAAAATACAAAGGTTGCAGATTGTGTTATTGGTAACAAAGCTTATTTTAAAAAGAATGTTGGTTTCTAAATCATAAATAAAATGGGTTATGAAGGTAAAGGATTGGGAATGTATGGAGAAGGATCAAAGTGCCCATTCATCTAATAGAAAGGCCAAAATATGTAGGCCTTGGATATAGAAAAGGTGAAAATAGAGTTCAACATGATACATGTTTAAACAAATTAGTCCAAAGAAAGAGAGAAAATTGTTGTTATGGAGCATAATCAGATTGTAGGTTAAAATATCCCTACTTTTATCATTTTGTTTCCCCCCAAATTATTTAATAGGGGTTTGGGGATGGTGCCCCAAGGTGGGGTCAAGTGGCAATGGCCCTTGCGCGCTCCCTATCACAATACAAGGCAAGGTCGTGGGGGAGTGTCCCACATTCCTGAATGAATTATTATTTTATAATGGCATCGATTGTTATTTTTCTATTGGTTGACATATTGTAACACTAATTTTGTAATTGACATGTCTTTATAAAATGGTTAAGGGTTAGGGTTTTCTACAAAAAAAATTGTAGAATTTTGCAACAGTATTGAGTTGCAAGCAATTGCTAGTTGTAATTGATTTGATAATAATATTGGACTCTCTATTTGGTGGGCATAGTCCAAGTTTGGGCAAACCATGTTAAAAATTGTCTCCTCTCTGGTATTATTTCTGTGGTTTTTATTCATTTGTTTAATCTTTATTTGCATATAATTGATATTTTCTGCATGCAATTCCTAACAAAAATCAATGTTCTCATTTTAACAGAGAAGGTCACCAAAAATAATTAAGAATGGAAGAAAGAATCTATGGCAGGCTATATAAAAATGGATTGTGGATGGACTTATGCACCTAATTGGAAAAATATTATAGGTGTGTTCAAAAGGTTGTACAAATTTTCATGTGTGAAGACTAATAGGAGTCATGAAAGTTTTGGATGTTCAAAAGCAATAACTAGTTTTTTGAGTAAAAATAAATCATTGTCTAGCAAGATATTTACATATTGTGAAGATGCATTAAGTTTCATGATGTTTTTGACAACTTGAAAGCAAAGAGTTTGGGATATTTCCACAGCAATTAAGGAACCCGAACAAACGATAAAAGACCATTGCAAAGAAATAATTTGGAAAAGTCTGTAGCATCATTAAAGACAAAAGAAAAATTGACAAATGAATCTAAGAATTATGAGTGCTACAATATACATGGTAGTTGTGATTAAGGGAAAGTGTTGGAGATAGTAATCCCAACTACCCCAACCATATAGTTATCTCCATATCACGCACTTTGCTTGAATATATGCATCATTAAAGAAAAGTTCATAATTTTGGAAGTTTCTTTCAGCTACCTCCAACACATTTCTACATGTGATGAAGTCTAGAAGCATTTAAGACCTCCATAAAAAAGAGGCACTTGTAATCAAACTAGAATGAATGAAAAATATGGATTAATGAATAAAAATTTGTCTTTCTTTTATTCTATTCTATTTTTCTCCTTGCTTTATTTTTTTGTACACTTCTATCCCATTTCTAATATTATGAACATTATTGGTAAAAGTAACGATTTAACATTTATAATAGACATTAGATTTTATAAAATTGAGATACTTGAATAACCATTAATTTAATTAATTGAAATACATGAAATTCCTTATTATTAGAGGTCAACTATTTTGAATGATGAAGAGACATGCTATTGAAAATTCCCAAATCATACTTAATATTTATTCTATAGATTAAATTTTTAACTAATTTTTTACCTAAAAAAGTCATTTTATTAACTTTTTTTTTTTTTAAATAAGGGGTAAACTCTTTTGAGCACAAAGGCCCAGCAGGGATTTGAACCATGGTGGTCACTTCACTAATGAAGTCTTTTAACCGTGACACTACATGTCCAAAGACTCATTTTATTAACTTAATTTTTATTATGAAGAATTGATTTATTTTAATTTAGAACTATTTATTTTTAGTTTAAATGAATTTTGACTAATATATATTTTAATTTTACTAGCAATTGACACTCTATTGGTTGGTTTCACTATGTTGTCATTGATGACAACATGATTTTTGGTTCCGGTTTCATATGGTGTACCAACAGGAACTTCACAGACTCTACACCGGCACTGACAGACAATATATTTCTTTGGTCACCGGTAATGCAGACCAACATAGTATAGTAAAGGTTATCAATATTAGAGGTCAATATATCTTGGATCTAGCATCGCCAATTCATTTTAATACTTATATATTTATTTTATCTAGCCAACATGTAATATGATATTGTGTATATCTTTGTAAGCCGACATAAGGCATAAAAAATTGTATAGGGTATATAAGGCAGATTGATTAGATCATTTTGATAGAATAAGGATATGGATGTAATGGATCATAATGCGAATGTAATATAATGTGAAATATATCAAACAAATTTTGTATGTGAGGAATTTTTTGTAAGGGTTATTTCGGTAAAGGGGTTTAGGGTTTCAGACCGGAATAGATAGAGCTTAAACAAGAACTGTATTCTGCCATAGGGGATGCTATCTTAGAACTTCACACTTCTCTAGATTGTTGTCTGAAATTTTATGTAGTTAGTGAGCTTCCTATTGTGATTGAGCAGTGTGCTCTAGGCTATCAGCCTTCCTGAAAGTGCATGCCCCTCATATATTGTAATATATCTTCATGATATTGTTGGTCACAAATCCCACCATGGATTTTCTTCTTTGAGGTTTCCCACTTATAAATCTATGTGTTATGATTCTCATTTATGTTTTTCACTTATTGGTTGCATTACTTCTTTCAATTCATTTTATATTGGTTTATTGGTTGGTGTATGAATATTTTGTTAAGGCTAATCTACTATTCTGGTATAACACTGATTCACCCCCCCCTCCTCCCAGTGTTATTGGTTTCCAATAATTGGTATGAGAGCCTTGTGCCTTGTAGGAAGTTTAATAGCTTGAGGAAGATCATGAAACCAAAATCATTGAATATGGCTTTGTAGAAGCAACTTGAAATGGCACTTGAAGATTATGCTGCTGAAAGGTTGAAGAACTTAAAGCTACAAGATGAATTGAATTATGCCAAGGAATTCATTCTTGTCCTACAAGAGAGGCTATCATCTGTTCAAGATAGAAGGAAATAACTTTTACAAAATAAGGACGATGAAGAGAAAAATGCACTTAAGGAACAATGTCAGAAATTAAGTTTGGAGAACACGGTTATGAAGAATGAAATGCAAACTGACTATGAGAATTTCTAAGGAGATTGAGGACAGAAAGAAAAAGGAAGAAAATCTTGTTGTATCCCTAAAGAACAAGTTGGAAGAATGTGGTAGGTTGATTCATGAAAATGATATGTTGAGAACTGATTTGGTACAATCCTAGAGAAATGAGCAAGATTTTGTGAGATGAATGATGATACTAGGAGAAGATTTAACTACTACAAGTGAATACAAATAAAAATTCAAGACTAGCTCAGCACAATTTGATGAGTTATTGAAGACACGGAGAAAAATTTGAGGTTCTAGTGGACTTGGATATGAGAATGGATAGAGTTTCGGTATTGCTAATGATAATCAAAGTCATAAGGCACCGGTAAGACAATTCAATGCTTATAAATTAAATGGTAGATATTTTGTTTATAATGGATTTGGTCACATGGCTAGACAATGTAGAAACAGAGCAAATCAGAACCCTGATTCTGCTCCCAGTAAATGTTCTAAATGCAATAAGTTTGGTCATAATATAGAGGATTGTAGAATGAATATAAAATGCTATGCTTGTGGAAAATTTGGACATATGGCTAATCATTACAGGTCAAGCAATTTCCCTGGTTTTAGCAAAGCGATTCAAAAGAACAATGTTACATGTTATCCATCCAATGAAATTGGACATATTGCAAAGTTTCATAGAAACATAAATCCATCGGTTAGTAATGGAAGATAAAATAAAAAAGGGAAAGAGAAGGTTAGTGAAATCTGGCATGATCACACTCAGAGGTGGGTTAGGAAGACTGAAGATCAATCATCAGATGGGAATGTCCCGGTTACCTATCTAGCAGAAGAGGCTGTTGCTACATCGACAGTGAGCTCATTCGGTAACTAAGACAGATGCCTTAGCGGTAGGAAAAATTCATGAAGATGATGCATATGCCCTGAGAAGAGGTTCTGGAAGATGTTCTAGATATTGGAGAGGATTATCCAGCATGGATATGTTCTGAGAGAGATCCGGTATCTTTCACTGGCATATCAATAGATTGAAGAACTAGGGTTTATAGATATTATGGATATTCAAGACTTCAAGGATAAAATAATCATATATGTATTGAGCAGAGTTTATGGGGAATTCATATGGTTGGACAGACCTAATAAAATCACTAAGGAAGCCATCTGGGCAATTACTAGCTTGTCATTGGTAGGGTAACATCTGGATAAGAAAGTGTCAAATGACTTTGTGAGGAAAATCAGCAGCATGACATCTAACAAGAGATTGATGAAGGTGAGCACTATCACCGACATCGACATCAAGTTTGGCAACATGGTTATAAGACGCAAGGTAACTCAGTCAAACCAATTGAATTTTGTTTTCATTTCATGTATTTTGGCTGCATATAAGATGATGAGAGAAAACGTAAAGTTAGATATTTGTAGTTGGATGCTTGATGAATTATTAATCAACTTAGAAAATATTAAAGGTGAGAAGAAGGGCACCTTCCAGTATGGGAATTTGTTAGTTTGCTTGATGCTATATTTTCTAAATGATACACCTAGTTCTGGTAGGAAACAATGGGCTTTTGACATTTCGGTAGGAAGACAATTAAAACAATCAATTTGTCCAATAGGAATTCAAAGAGATGATAAGATATGGGGTTATTTCAATGATTTTAAAAAATCTATTAGGTCTAGAGTAAGAATACCTGAGCATATAGTAGAGAAATACTCTGCCAACATATGTTTCATGGTTAAGAAGGATGTGACTCTCATGGAAGTAGTCAAGCCCCGAAAGATTTGGATAGAGGAAATGGTCTATGAGGTAAATGCATTAATCTTTGATGCCTATGCAAAAATTTTGATTGATGCAGAAATTGATAAGGTGGAGAATCCTTGTGGAATTGCACAACAAAAAGCTCAAGAGGTTGAAATAGAGTTAAACTGGAAGAAAAGGGAAAAACAAGAAGGAAAGGCAAGAAAATTTGTATAGGAGGTCTCAAAGGACATAAAGGCACTTATTGATGTTGTCCTAGAGAAAGGGAGGAAGAGGAAGGATCCAGTAGTTTATATTGAACTTGTTACTAAGTAAGAGGATGACACACCATTAGTCTTCAAGAGGGTTCTTAGGAAGAAACTGAAAGAACCTAACATGGAAGAGAAGAAGCAACCAGTTAGAAAGGTCACAATCAAGTTCTCGGCTCAGAAGAAAGCACCTAAGGCCACACCTACAGCTGTATCTAGTACTACCAAGAGGAAGAAGAAGAGTGAAATTGATTTACCACTTCAGACTAGTAATGTAAATATCATACCATTTGTTGGTGCCCAAAAATAGGTTTACATTGATTCAAAGGTAGAGACCAAGTTGTTTTCTCCTGAAAATATTTATGGAAAGCCACTTCCAACTATTTAATATTCCTTAGACTTGGACCAACAATGAAAAGGATGCTAGATCCTTCTACGCTTTAGGGTCTAAAATAACAGGGAGGGTCATCCCTATGCTTATTTTTGATTTTACGCCACACTCACAAATCATTCATAAAATAAAGCAGATAATCTCATATAAGGAATCAACAATAAGGGAGAATGCTCGGGAATGGCCAATTCCTCAGTGATCCTCAACAACATTTATCTAACAACATTTAACCAGAGATAATATTAACCTACAATATACCGTATTTTTAATCCCCACCCAAAACTACTTATCAAAATCCCTATAAAGACCTCTATCACTCTGCAATTTTAGTCAAGCATTTAATTGACCTATCAGACCAAAGCATGAACAAAAAGTTACATACACCACAACAGTGCAATGAATGATAAAATCCTTGATAATACGCATTCAAAACATGATAGAATAATACTTTGGAGAGAAATGAGTTTGAATCATATATTCATTGATTAATTTCGTTGTCTCTGTAAGAATACAATCCATACATAACTCCTTCACGAACCTGCAAAAATCATAGATACAAGACTCTTTCTATTTTTTGCACTCTAAAGTGACCTCTCACAATCCTTTTGTTTCACCTAGACTTTTCTATTTGGAAACAAAAATTTGGAACATATAAGGGACAAAAATTCCAAACCCTGTCTCATAGCCCTGAATTCCCTTTTATAAAAACAAGGGAGAAAAACAAGCCTCGGGCCAGAGGAGACACCTATCATCTAAGAATGACTACGCATAACCGCATTCTATTATACAAAATAATCATCCTCGAACTTGCCTATACTAGATCAAAATTTGCATCTGCCTTCTTCAAAACTCATGATGAAAATTGCCCCCATCCTGTCTTACGGGTTGCAAAATATCTATCACTAGAAAACAAATATAGTTATTCAAACAATTTATGGCTTTTTATTCATCATTCAAATACATGCCACTCCACGTGTCATAGTCTTCATCGGATGGCCAATTGAAATTCGTTATTTCATCTACTTTTTCCCTATATGGAATATACTTAACAACTACTTGGTTTTCCTCTCTTTCAAAAGTTTCAAAAAATAGCTCTGTAGCAATTATCTTATCCATACTATCTTCTAGCATATTTATATTTATCCCATCAAAAATAATTTCTACCTAGGTGTTGATGACTCTCACTGCCTCTTATTTCCAAGAATGCAAAGGCTTAGCTACCCCTTCTCTATCTTCAATATCTGGCAAAAGAGTTTGTTCTAATTCACTAAAACTTTTCATCAACTCCCTTATCTTTCTTTCTATATTTTCTGGCAGAATTTGGGATTCCTGCATTGATTTCACCAACAAATATGTTGGTTGGAGTGTATGTGTCCTTTCGGTATGAAATTTAGAGGCCACAGACATCATTCTAAGCTCATTTCCTCTTTGTAACCACTCTGTAAACAAGGTAATTGCCACTTCTTTATCATCATTAAACTTTTGAATAGCATCAAAAAGTAAAGAATATAAAGCATGAATCTTGTTTAACCTGCTTTCAATTTTCTCATTTAAATGAGTTAGCACAGAGCTAACTATATCTTTCTACTCCTCAACTGATTTTTTTTTTATTCTTTTAATTCATTCTCTAATTCAACAATCTTCTCATGAAGCTGAGACTTATTTGGTTTTGTTGATCTTGAAGTATCAGGCTCATCTTCATCATCGTAAGGGACTAATACCATGGAAGGGATATTAGTACTTATATTTAATTGAGTTGTTTCTTCTTTCTAGATCATAGGTGGTGACCTAGATGTTGATAGCTCAGACGGTCCTGCAAGGGCAAGATATGAAACCTTTATTTATCCTTTCTCTAGGAGTTGCACTCTCGTTTGCAACTCCACACATTTTTTCTGAGATGCATTATAGTCATTAAAAAGTTTGTCAAATTTCTTCATCAACTCAATCCTCTCTGAAGCTTTCTTTTTTGCACTCTCATGTACTAGCTTAGCAACATCAACATTCAATTTTTTAGCCTTTACACTTGATGTATCAACTGCTCTCTTTATAGTTAAACTTCCTCTCAAGTTGGGGTTTAAATCACTTATATTAAGCTTCCTAGGTCCTTCCTTTAATGCCCATATAGCCAAGGTTGCATAGTCATCTACAAAGTCTAATCCTCTTAATGCTAACCTTGTTTCTTCTTCCTTTGATTTCCTAATAGCGTCAAATGACACTGCATCTACTATATCCCATTTTGGCAATATCAAGACTCCATCTTGACTTATAATTTTCCTGCCCTCATCAGTAGTGATTTCCTTGAACTTTTCCTTCATTTAACTTTTTACTTCCTCTTGGATTTCTTGGTCCAATCTATCTAGCCTTTGGGCCTTCCTCTCAACAATCCTTCCTTTGTATTCTTCAACCTTTGTTTTCCATACTAATTGCAAAAAGGTTGGGCTTTTTACAAATGCATCATCCTCAAAGAAGCTATCACATGCCTCCTTTCTTGCATATTTGAAGGCTTTACCCTGAATATTCAAGGGTGTAAGATCCAACTCCAAATTAGGAGGAAACATAGGAATTACCCATTTGCATTTCCACACTTGTCGTAACAAACGTGTCTCCCTCCACCTAAGCTTCATCTGGCCTACCTAGTGAGACAGATATAGCTGATGGTGAGGGGCTTCTATTAGAATCTTCAAGAACAATGATCCTGACTCCTTGAAGAGGTTTACTTGGTATCTAGGGGAAAGGCTCTGAACCCATTATTTTGTGACCCTTTCTCCTTATCAATCTCCCACTATCATTGCTACTATACTCTTCCTCACTTATTTCTTCTCTAACTCTTTTGTGAGGAGATTCCTGAATAGGCCTCTCTACTACCACACCACTTGATCTCTGGGATATAGGATGTTGTGAGCTTAATACTTGTCGGCCATGAACTTCTTGAAGTCTAGCTAGCTTCTCCCTTAAGACCTTCATTAATTCATCAAAAAATTTCATAAAATATTTAATCTTGGTATAGAATGGAGAAAAATCCTTTAATGGATCATATTCTATATCCATCTTCTCAATAGTAGCCCATGATTTTCTAAAAGTTATCCATTTCTCCTTTCTCCATTCCCACATCATGGGGTCAAATTCATTCTTGATTAAGTCCTCGGGAAAATTATGCACATGGGGCAACATAGATCCTCTTATTCTCTTTCTAAAAATGTTGTAAAGACCTTCAGGATCATTGTTTTTAGTTATACTTACCCCTAAATGGTATGGAGCAAATAGTTTGTCACAGTGCTCATGTCCTCCCTTTATAATCACAAAGTAAGGGACAATGGTGTAATCTGGGAAAAGTGACCCCTTTCCTTTATTTTTCAATTCTTTACCCCGAATACATCCAATTTGCCACATTACCTCAGCAAAACCCATTCTTAGAGGAAAATTGAAAGGCAGTACATGAGGTTGTCCAGAAAAACCATAAATTCTAATTATAGTACTAACAGAGTATGAGATAAAGTGTTCCCAATCATGTTCAATTCTAGGAAGAGGCACCCTTTCCTTGGGTCTCACAAAATCATGCAATTCTTTAGGAATCCTTGGTGAATTCACTGTCAACCTTTGTCCTAACCTAGAGGCAAAGTTGTCATCAAATCTTATATAGCTAGCCTCTTGTTTATCCCATGACATGTCTGTGCTCCAGAGCTGTATTGGAATATTCTAATTATCTATTGTCCTTTTGAGGTTCACGATAACCTCAAAATAATTTGAATTCTTTGAAAGGAACATATGCATAATTAAATAATACTAGGAGAATTTAACACCAACAACCTGACTCTAAATGTCTAATAACCCCTCATGGATCTTTTCCTCAAGATAATGGGCAAAGTCAAAAACTACTGTAAAATTTGGATGTTGTATCGACATAGACATGTACACAAAATCAGGCAACATCATTCTAATGGGACTAAAACCCAATACTTGGCATAAAGAGAAGAACTTAGCCTGGATGTAAGGAGTGAAAGCACCAATTGGGAACAACTCTTCTGAACTAGGACCGATATGGTATGTTGTACTTCCCACTCTGGCTAAGCGCATTCGAAGGAAACTCTTTCTAATTAATTCCTTAATCATGTTATATTCTTCCTTTTTTTCATTTAAATCTACTAGTACTATGCTAGGGGATGCTTCATATAAGTCAAAAATCTCTTGAAACTCCTCCCTTCTGATGGTTAATAGAATCTCCCCATCATTTCCCCTAATAACCCTTGAAACTGGGTCATATCTGTCTACAACAACCTTAAGCAAATCGACATCCATAAAAACACCTAGTACTACTAACTTGCCCAAGTCATACTACCAAGGACTAGATAATGGGGAATTTAATTTCCTTTGTCCATACCACAATTTCAAAATCTCTAACCCAGTTACTGGTATATTAGTATCTGCTAAATGGAATGTTTTGTTAGTTAACACTTACCCCAGTGTTTTCCCATCAACAAACTTCTACCCCTGTTTCTTATCATTTGTAGAAGGCTTTAATTTGTCCAAGAAATCATCATAAAGATTTATTTTCATATAATCCACTTCCACCAAATGTTTCCATGAGGGATCCATATTCTACAACTAGGGCTTTCTAATATATTTCCAAGTGTGGGAAAGAGAACTAGGTCTTATCACAAGGATTTTTAAATATTTAGAGTAAATTCAAACAAATATCACTATTTGTTGCTTAGCCTCTTAACCCTAGAGAAAATTGAATTTTCCTTTTGTAATGTTTTACAATTTGTAATATAAATCTGTTTCAAGAACATATGGAGAGCTCAGATAAACTTACTGCTTTTGATTTTTGCTAGAAATGACAATTCTATGTTGCAAAGGGTCACTTTAGTCTCCTTTAGCAATAGGAAATTCTTCAGAATTTCTATAAAATCTTTTGTTAATGAAAAACCTTTAAGAGTCTTTTAATTATCATCCGGGAAAGGATGCAAATGTCTTGTTCACCATTAATATTCATGTGAGTGAGACAATGACTCCTAGCTTTGTAATTAAGATGTTTGAAAAGTAGTAGTCGATCATCATCCTAGTTGGCCAATCCAACGATCATCTCCTAGAGAATAAGATGGCCCCACTCATGGAAAGGGTACCCTCAATTTTTAGTGACAAAAAGGTAACAACAACATATATCAAGGACCAAAAATTCACTTTCAAACCGCCTTTTAATCATAAAATACACAAGCCTTAAAGCCCTAAACCCTAATAACTGGACAAAGGGCGAAATAAAACTAGGATGACCAAATTTTGCAAGACATAAATTGAAGGTCCTATCACCACCAAAACTTCTGTAGAAATTGTTGATGAAATAACTAAAGATGGCATGTTGAAGAATGCTGAGTTTTATTATGATAAATTAGAGGTTGATGAACAAAGATAGGTAGAGGAAGTAGTCTTGTTATACTTACATATCTATAAGAAATCATTAATAGAGATAGAAAATCAAATATTAGCTGAGTTATATAAAATGTTAGATGCTAGAAGATTATCTGCTATGCAAGAAGATAAACACATTAAAATGTAAGAACTTTTAGCTATCTGTGTTACTATAGCTTTAGATGAGATGGAAAAGACAATTGAGGTTGCAGATAGAAAGGTTTTCAATTGCAAACATAGAGTAACTAGCTTGATGCTAGAGAGAATGAATGAAGTAATAAAGGAAACACAGAAAGCATGGATTAATTTTTTGGGAGAACACAAAGGACTGTTTACTTCATCAGAGACCAAAACTGATACTGTAGATACACTGGTTGAAGGGAAGAAAAAGGGATTCTGGGTACTCCATCCTTACTTTTGAAAATATCAAGATAGTGGAAATTGAGCCACCGGTAAACACAATTGTATAGACAAACACTAAGACACTGCTTAATACTGGGAATGAACAAGATAACATTGTACAAGATAGTAATGTACAGGTTGAGGATATTGTTCCTAGAGAGAAACCGACATTTGCACAGACTGCACCAGGTGATGAAGCCACTGGTGCAAGTGAGGAGGTAATAAAGGATAAATAATCAGAGGAGATTCAAAACTGACTAGGATACTTATATGGAATTACTGGGGAAAGGTTATCTGGAAATTTTGAAATTGGTCAAGCTCCGGTAAGACAATTTTGGAGGTATTCAATGTATTGTTCTTATTCTTTGACATTCTTTTAAAAAATTTTGGCATTGATGTCAAAGGGGGACTAGTACAGATGTGAAAAAGAATTGCATACATTAGGGGGAGTTACAGAGTTTTTTGGAGTATTTTGCAAATTTAGCTCAGGGGGAGCAGGGCTCGATGAAACCGACAGATTAAACCATGACCACTTTTTTGCATGAGTGTTGCCATCAATGCCAAAGGGGGAGATTGTTGGCAATTCACACTCTATTTATTGGTTTCACTATGTTTTCATTGATGGAAACATGATTTTGGGTTCCGGCTTCATATGGTGTACTAGTAGGCACTTCACAGACTCTACACCGACATCGGCACCAGTAGACAGAAGATTTCTTTTGTCATCGGCAATGCAGGCTGACATGGTATAGTAAAGGTTATTGGTATTGGAGGCTAACATATCTTAGATCCGGCATCAGAAATTTGTTTTAATCCTTATATATTTATGTTATTTGGTCGACATGTAAACTAATATTGTATATGTCTTTGTAAGCTAACATAAGGCATAAAAATTGTATAGGGTATATAGGGCAGATTAGTTAGATCATTTTGATAGATAAAGGATATGGATGTAATGGATCATGATGCAAATGTAATGTAATGTGAAATATATCAAAGATTTTGTATGTGAGGAATTTATTGTAAGGATTGTTCCGGTAAAGGGGTTTAGGGTTTCAGACCGAAAGAGACAGAGCTTAAACCAAAACTTCATTCTGGCATAGGAGATGCTATCTTAGTAGTTCATACTTCTCCTGATTGTTGTCTGGAATTTTATGTAGTCAGTGAGACTCTTATTGTGATTGAGTAGTGTGCTCTAGGTTGTAAGTCTTCCTACAAGTGCAAGCCCCTCATATATTGTAATATCTCTTCATATGGCCAATGAATTGATATTGTGGGTCACAAATCCCATCGTGGTTTTTCCTCTTTGAGGTTTTTCACGTATAAATTTGTGTGTTATGATTCTCATTTATGTGTTTGGCTTATTTTTTGCATTACTTCTTTCAATCTTGTTTATATTGGTATACCGGTTGGTGTATGATTGTTTTGTTAAGGCTAAAATCTACTATTTCGGTATAACACTGAATCACTCCCCCCTATCTTAGTCTTATTGGTTTCCAACTAATTTATATAGAAACTATATTATAAAATACTTTTCTACTAATTATTTAAATTTTTAAGGTTTGAAATACAAATGTATTTTTACATCTTGCAATTGTTCATAATACTTCAATATAACCTTTATCATTTATAAATTCTACTCTAATGTGCACCTTGAAATTTGATGTATAAATTACCCCATATTTGAAAAATATTATTTTTCATGTTAGTGATTATTTTTACTTTATCATGGATTTATATATTAAATCATCGGCACATCAAATCTAGGGAGAATATAATGGTGAAAAATATATAAATATATTAGATCAAAAGATTGTAAGATACTTGTGAGCTTGTCCTAGTAGTCATTTATTTGTTTGTCAATACCAAAGGTGAATTTAGGAAAGGAGACAAGATTTATATAGTTTACCATCTTTTGACAATGTGTTTGAAATGGTCTGCAGTCTCTTATTCAATGTCACCATTTCATCTTCAATCATTTTCAAGAATGTCTGTTTTCCCACTTCCTTAAATCTGTCCAAAACTTTATGTGTGGCTATTTTCTCCAAAGAGTCAAAATTGTTTTTTACATTGTTAATCAACTAAATCAATTTATGGAAGGGGCTATTATCTGAATCTAGTTGTACATTTGTAGCCACCTTCTGTGAAACATCAATAGACATCAAAATTAGCATTTTATCTTCAATTTCAGATTTCTCCTAGTCTTGGCTGGCTTGAGCTTGGACTGTAGCAGCAAGCATAAGCTTCTCTATAAGAGATAACTTACCAGTATCATCTAGCCCATCAAGATTGATCTAGGGTGAAATCCTTATTACTAGAGGAGTGGAAATTGTGGGATCAACTATACCTTTTCTTGTGTCCACCTTAGCTATCTCAGCTTCTCCTAACCTAGCATCCTTCTGTTGAATCTCAAGGCCTGTAGTGCTATCAGTCACCAGAGAATTGTCACTAGTCTCAACATCAACTATGGTGTTACCTTGGTCTTTTGGTTTATCCTCAGGATAAGTTTCAACCTTCTGACTTCCGAAATCACCTTGTTTGTCATTCGAATGAGATGATTTAAAGGCATCCTTATACAGAGGGTCATTATGACTTATCTTCTTCCAAATTTCCTCTCTCTTTTCTCACCTCCTCAACATTACCCATCATTATCCTATTTATTCTATTTTAACTTTTGAATTCCTTTTTATTGGCTTCTTCAAGCAATTTGTTAACTTCATCATGAGTTATACATGTATGTCTATTAACAAGTTCTCTCTCCTTCATCTCTTTATCCATTTTACTTGCATTGATCCTTCTATCATCTATAATACTATATAGGTCCTTCGGAGTGGACTTCTCTAAGTCAATCAATGTCTTACTCAAACTGTGTAAATACAATACTACAACTTCCTCTACCTTTCTTTGATGACCGCCATCAAAACTATCAAAATTTGCATGAAGATTCTTCAAATTTCCATCCACTTATATCTCATCTATCAACTAGTTTGCTGATAGTGGAGGAATAATTGTATTCTTACCTTCTATATTTCCAAATTCGAGGTCCTTATCCAATTGACTTTTGACCTATCTACTTCTTTGGGGTCTTTCGGAGGGAGCAGGATTTGACTTGATCTTCTTGGTGGGCTAAGCTCCACCAGATTGGGCATTTCTCACCTATTCGACAATATTACCTCTTTTCTTTTCTTTTGCTACCTCTTCCTTAGATTACATTTTTGAGTCCACCGAAGATGCAACATATGTTATTTTTGTTTTGACACACCTTATCCAGATGGGGTAAGCTTTGCAGGTTGTGCCATCGAAGAAAGAATTTAATTAGTTGCCTCCTTTTGAGAATATTTCTATCTAGCCTTCTTCACCTCCTCCTTGGTGAATCTCATCTAAGTATCTACTTCTTCTGCCATCTTTGATACCTTTCCCTTCCGGGAAGAGTAGTGAATTGTTGGTGCAAACTAAGGTCCTTTTCTTTAAATGTCTCAAATCTCCCTTCCTTGGGATAAATCAGTTGACTTAAGAGATGTTTTTCATAACCTTCAAGTATAACAGAGTCAACTTCATACCCCATAAACATGATCCAGACAATTTGGGCTCCACTACTTCAATCAAGCATTGATCCTTATCCACCATAAATAAAATGGTTTGTTCATACTTCTCAACAGCCTGCTTAGGAATCATTTCCCTATTTTTCATTGAGGCTTGGGAGGTTTGGAAGTATCCCCAAAGTGAAGATATTCTCATAGTACCATCACCAATTCCCCATAGACCTTCCTTGATCTACATGGCCAATGGTCTATCATAGGCCCATTGGACCTTGCCATTTATACTAGGTATCTCTTGAAAGAAGTATTGTGCCAGGAAAATAAAGAGTGTACCATATTTAAAAGTGTCGTGCACATGTCATACATGCTAAGAGAGGGGGAGAGAGAGATGGATAAAGAGAGAGAGATGGAAAGGGGGAGATAGAGGGAGGGATAGAGGGAGAGATAGAGATAGAGGGAAGAACAGAGAAGGGGACTTAGAGAGAGAGAGGATGGGATAGAGACACCTGAGAGAGAGAGAGAGAGAGAGAGAGAGAGAGAGAGAGAGAGAGAGAGACCAAAGAGGTAGA
Source organism: Cryptomeria japonica (assembly GCF_030272615.1). NCBI lineage: Eukaryota > Viridiplantae > Streptophyta > Pinopsida > Cupressales > Cupressaceae > Cryptomeria > Cryptomeria japonica. Next base: position 658,252,276 of record NC_081413.1, read on the forward strand.
CAGAGGGGAGGTGAGAGAGAGAGAAAGATAGTGTGAGAGATAGAGAGAGTCTAAGTGAGAGGAAGGGATGGAAGGATAGTATAAGAGACTAGAGAGAGAAGTGCAAAGAGAGGGACAAAGGGAGAGAGTGAGAAAAAAGGTAATGAGAAAGGGAGAGAAGGAGGGGGAGGAGAGAGGGAGAGAGTGAGAGAGAGAGAGAGAGAGAAAGATACACCTAAAATAAAGGGAGATTGAGATACAGAGATAAAGAATGTGTGTGTGTGTGTGTGTGTGTGTGAGAGAGAGAGAGAGAGAGAGAGAGAGTGAGATGGATAAAGAGAGAGAGAGAGAGTGAGATGGATAAAGAGATTTAGATTGCTTAATAATTCATTTCGAAGTGTCATGCACATGTCATACATGGAAAGATAGGGGGAGAGAGAGATGGATAAAGAGAGAGAGATGGAAAGGGGGAGATAAAGGGAGGGATAGAGGGAGAGATAGAGATAGAGGGCAGAACAAAGAAGGGGACTCAGAGAGAGAGATGATCAGATATGGACACCTAAGAGAGGGAGAGAGAGAGAGAGAGAAAGATAGAGACCAAAGAGATAAACAGAGGGGAGGTGAGAGAGAGAGAAAGATAGTGTGAGAGATAGAGAGAGTCTAAGTGAGAGGAAGAGATGGAAGGATAGTATAAGAGACTAGAGAGAGAAGTGCAAAGAGAGGGACAAAGAGAGAGTAAGAAAGAAAGGGAGAGAAGGAGGGAGAGAGAGAGAGAGAGAGAGAGAGAGAGAGAGAGAGACATGAAATAAAGGGAGATTGAGATAGAGAGATAAAGAATGAGAGAGAGAGAGAGAGAGAGAGAGAGAGAGTTAAGTGAAAAATAGAAAGGGAGGGGTGGAGGTAGGGAGAGAGTGGAAAAGAGATACACTTGAAAAAGGAGGAGAGTGAGATAGAGAGATAGAGGCATAGAGAGAGAGAGAGAGAAAGAGGAATGGATCAAGACGGGGAGAGAGAATGAGAGTTATAGGGAACAAAATACTTGATAGAGGAAGAGAAAGGGAGGGGAACGGAGAGTGAGATAATGGGAGAGAGAGACACCAAAGAGAGGGGGAGAGAGTGAGAGTTAGAGATATTTGAGAGAGGGAGAGAAAGAGAGAGATAGACAAAAGAGAGAAAGAGGGTGAGGGAGATGAGAAAGAGAGGGAGAGATACATAAGATAGGTAAGAAAGTAGAGAGGGACATGTTTAAGAGACAAATAGGTAGGGGTTGAGGAAGAGAGAGGCAGATTGTAGGGAAGAGATGAGAGAGATAATACTGATATGAGCATGCTGATTACTAAAATTTGACTAAGTTTGAAATTTATAAGAATACTCAAAAAACTAGAATCTTCATTATAACTCTTAGAGATCTAAAACCACTCTCAAACATCTTGACAATATCTAAGAAACATAAAAGACAAAGAGAAATGGCACTTATATTGAAATATTATATTTTATGTATATATCCTACCGAAAAACCTAATGGAATGCTAAATGAACTGCATACAACTCCATATTACTAATTTAAATTTTATTGATATACAAACGCATATGTATTTTACAAACTAAAACTGCGTACGGGGTTTTAGTTTCTAAACTGCATATGCAATTAGTATACTTTAAACCCCATACATGGTTTAGCTTTGGTAAAGCTTGACAAAAAGAGCCTAAAGTTCTATAAGGAGTTTTTTAAATTTGAAATACCCCATCTATGTTTTGTGTTTTTTCATGTTTTTTTGGGGTGTGTCCACTTTTTTGCATACCATCTTGGTGCACACACCCAATATTGATATTGAAAATGATTGAAAACAACTATCTTGACATCGGTTAGGGTTAAAATGATGTCCAATTAAATTAAGAGTTGATCAGGATCATGAAACAACAATTGAGATTGATGTCCAGAAGACCTAATTCAAATTTGAGAAAACGGGATCGAATAGGAAAAGAATGGGAAAGAATGACACAATTACAACAATTACACACCATCCCCAATTTACTGGTCGTTAAATAAATTTGTTTTTCTTTTATAACATTCTATCTTTTTAAAACTAAAATAATGGGGCTTCATTTTATATGGAATCCTTTCTTTTCTACCACATGATCCCCAATTTACTGTTGGTTAAAATAAATGTGTTTTCTTTTGATAACTTTGTATATTTTTAAAACTAAAATAATGGGGCCTCATTTCTGCTATTTAAATAAATGTGTTTTTCTTTTGACTACATTCTATCTTTTTATAACTGAAATAATGGGGTTTTGTTTCTGTCCTGCCTCATTAATAAAAAAAATTAGTTTTATAAATTTTATTTATTATATTTTTCAATCTATTAATATAACTAATGTTATTTTTATTATAAGCCTTCTACAATCTATTAAATCTAATAATTCTATCATCTTAATTCCATTTTAAGATTAACAAATCTATTTTTAAGTAACATAAAATGAATATCATTATATTTCAAAGATTCTAACATTTCTTAAAATTATTTAAATTATAAAAAAATTAATTTAATTTAATTTTATAGTACTTAAATCTCAAAACTAATAAACTTTTTTATAATAAACCAAAATAACTTCAAAAATGATCAACTAAGCATGTATAATTTAAAAAAATTTAAAATGAAATTATAATAAATAACATAAATTACTTAATGAAAAGTATAACGCTAGATTTAACTCCCAAAAGAAGATGTTAAACTCGAAAATTTAAGGAAACCACTGATCTCATGAATATAAGATTTTTGTATGTGCATAATAAAAACAAGTAAAAATAATTTATTTCCCTCCAAAACTATTTTTCTAATAGAAATTAAATTAACAAAATATTTTGTATGTGCATAGTAAAAACAAGAAAAAATTATTTCCATCTAAAACCATTTCTTAATAAAAATTAAATTTAGATGTTTAACAAGTAGGATGCCTCTATTTTTGAAAAAGATCTCAAATAATCTTAGAACACAATTTTTTTTTATTCATAAAACCCCATCTTCTTTAAAATAGAGCTTAAACCCCTCTCATGTAAATCATTCCATGATATCTTCTCACTCTCTTATTCTCTAAATAAAGCTAGATAAAATACTAGGAATACTAAGGGCATGTTCCCATGCAGCTGCTTAGCTTATTTTGAATATTTTTAGGGATTATTTGTGAAGCAGTTGACCCCATGAATATTTATCTTTGTTGCTTATTTTTAAGAAAAACATCTTAAATTTGTATTAATAGCATTAATACTAATTTGTGCACTTAAAATTTGGAAAGAAAAAAAGAAATAAAATCTTTAAAAAAAGAGGGAAAGAAAATTGTGGAGCCATGTGGCATTTTTGTTAATAAGCAGTCAGTGCTTATTTCTAATTCCTAAACAGTAGGAAAGATTCCAAATTATCCCTTTTTTTGACAATTTTTAAGTTCCATGGGAACACTTAACTGCTTAAATTTAAGCTGAAAATAGAGTTAACCAGTCGCATGGGAACATGATGTAAGATTACCTCCTAGAGAAGAAATAAGAACGATCAGCAAGAAAAACAAGTGCCACGTAGTGGTGACTATTTGCCCTATAATATTGATATAAGAATAATTGTGAATATAAATTTTATATATTAATATAAAAATATAACAAAATTAGTATTAATCATAACTAAATAAATCTAGTTAATTATTATAGAATTGATTTAATATTATGATATAATATTATAATTATTAACATTAATATTTAAAAATTAAAAAATAATAATTTAGCATTAATAATAAAATAAATAAATCTAATTAATTGTTCATTAATTTAATATTTAATAATTAAGAATATATCTCAATAATAAATAATAAATTTATTAACATATAATATATATTATATAAATAACAAATATGTCAATTTGAATTGATTATTAACAAATTAATATATAGATGGAATTATCAATTATAATTACATAATATTAATAAGAAATATTTTTCAATATAAATATGATTTTTAGTTGAACAATTATTACAATATTTCCATGTTAGTATTTATAGAGAGTAATGAAAAAAGTTGAAATTTTATAATTTATAATTAATTTTATTTATATAATTTGAATTGTCATAAATATAGAGATAAAAAAAATATTATATTATTTTAAGAAATTTGTGTTGAAAAATTAATTATCGTTCACTAAATCAGATAATTAAATTTTTTTTAATTTCATAATAATTAATATGTAATGTAGATTATAATTTAACTAACATATTATTTTAATATTTATATCAATTAATAATAATTTTTTAAATAAATATAATTATTAATATATTGATTATTTAATAATATAATATAAATATTGATATTAATCTTATGATGATATTATTATAGTAATTGAATTATAATTAAAAAATTATTTACCAAAATGGGTTTCAAATAGTTTTATTTGCAAGTACTAGAAGATTGGAACCGTAGGTTTTTATAAAATAGAGGTTAATTGTCACATAACAATGTAACGGAAGTGTCCATAGAATTAGCAAGCCTCCAAAAAATCTGTATATAACAAGTAAAACAATATTTTCCAATGGTTGATAAGAAATTTTTTTTTTCTAATTTGTAAACTTAAAAAATATGCATGTAGACTTTAAAAAAGTAACAAAGTTTAAAAAAAAAAAAAATACTTGTTTACAATTGGTCTAATTAATTTTTTTTAATAACCATTTAAGCATAGACAAAAAAAATTCATTACAATAGTATTGCCTAACGACAAGTACTAATAAGAAGAATAAGAATGCAAGCATACAATGAAGAGCCCATCACAACTCCTTTGCCTACCATTTGTTTTGAAATTACAAAATTATATGCAATGATAATAAAGACAAGTATTTATATATTAAAATTTTTAATTATTTAGGGATGTTTCTACATTTTCTCTCAAGACATTGGAAACTTTCTTCTTTGAAATTTGTAGAGATTGAAATGCATTTAATTGGTAAGGTTATCAAATATTCAAGGAGATGTTTCTATTGTTATAAAATACTATTGAATCTTCTAATCCAAAATGTAAATATGTAGCATACTAATAATTTCCCTATTAATTATGGTTGATAAAAAATTTAAGGCTTCTGGGGATCCTATGTTGAGATGGCTACATTTGAAGGTGATTTTATAGGAAATACAAGGGATCCTACCCATGATAATGGATGTGAACTCATTTTGGACCTAACTTGAGAAGGTTATCATTTATTGTAAGCTTTTATTACTTGGTGTTTTATATACATAATAATATTGTATGCCACTCTTGGTGTACATGATAAGTGAAGGATCCAATAAGTACTTCCAACCTAATATTATATGTATTATTTTATTTTGTGTCTTGTCTTCTAATATGATTTAGTCTTGAATATTGAAATTCTAGGAATTCTCATGAAATAGATCCTAGGGTATTCTCCTTGTTTTGATCTTGAGATATGGATCTAGTTATGAGGACTTATTTTGAGAAGTGTAAATAATGATTTGTAGCTTATGGCATATTCCCCTTGTTGCAAGAATGATTATTTTAATTGATCTACCTTTAGTATGAGAGGTTTCAATCTATTACTACCATATTTGCATTTGATTTGAATGTTACATGTTAATATCATTTTACTTCAGGAATGGTGGAGGATATCTTACTTTAGAGAGCTTGGTACATGTTAGTGTTGAAAAAGGATATGGTTTAATTTGTCGGTTCTCTTGTTATTCTTGTCCTTCTTGTTCTTATTTTACCCCACCTTGGAACTTGCATAATAGTCTTGGAACTTGTTCCAGGGTATTGCGGTTCAATCTGAGCTATATATCTTCATGCTGACTTTCCATTGCCTTAGATTCATTAACAAACTTCTTCCATGGCTCACCAATCATTTGATCTGCTCCAGCTCATTAGCTTCCTTCATTAAATACCGCATGTAAACATTTAATGCATTCTGTTATAGCTCAGTTACAACTCGGTAACAACTCGGCGAATACTAAACTCCACTCGATAGACATTCCACCTTCATTAACCGATAGCCATAACCTTAGGGTTTACCGACTAGGTTCCTTAGGGTTTACCGACTAGGTTCTTTGCTTGATAACATAGTATAGTATTTACCTTTACAATTTACAACATATATATGATGTTAAAACAATCTACAACATCATGATCTCATCATTGTCTGACCCAGTAGTAGCTGCCCATTGAATACCTTATTCATCCCCTTATTCATCATATTCTTTCCTGTGTCTTTTACCGACATCTTTATGATCTTCATATCATACTTCTCAAGATATGGCAACATCATATTGAATTAGAAAATCAATTTCTTGACATCAATGACAAAATAATAATATCAAGATAGTAAAACATCTTTAATCAGTTATATCCATAATCATCAACAACCTTCTCAATATCCTTAAGAAATGCCAACAATCTTTCATTGGCTGTTATAATGCAATATTGCCAACAATCTCCCCCTTTGGCATTGATGGAAAAACCAATTGATTTGACCTTAATAGATTCGGATTGCTGTGATTCTGAAATGCTGAAATGCTCTCCCACATACATTAGAATTCTCCTCATTTCTTCAGTCTTCTTCCCAATTTGCAGTCTGCTTAGTTTTCTCTTAATCTTCTCCCCTGATAGGTCTTCTCCCCCTTTGACAACAATGCCAAAAAAAAATAAAGAACTAAAACATAATTTCTTTCTATAAGAAGTGAATTCCTGCTATTGTGTATCAACTGAGTCTCTGTTAGAGCATTTGTCTTCAATTCCTGTTCCCTGTATAATTCCTGTATTAATTCCTGTACACTTTTAGAAAACATCCTAAAGTGTATAACTTAGCATCAACTCCCAAAAGATATTCAATAGAGTCATTGGATTGATGCTTTCACCGAACTCGGTCAGTGAGTAGAAGATAGGGGTAGGACCGCTAACTTAGTTCTGAGATATTGAAAAGTGTCCTTTGGTAGTGGCTTGGTGAAGATATCTGCTATTTTCTCCTTTGTGCTAACATATTCCAACACCACTTTCTTCTCTTGAGCTTCTTCTCTAAGATAATGATATTTGATAGATATGTGCTTTGTCTTAGAGTGCATAACAGGATTCTTTGAAATATTAATGGCACTAGTATTGTCACAAAATATAGTTACTGGCTTGGTAACTTTCTCATTTATACCTTCCAATAGTTGTTTGATCCATGCAATGTTGGTACAATTCAATGCTGCAGCAACGTATTCAGCTTCTGCTGTTGACTGTGAAACACATCCTTGTTTTTTGCTAAGCCAACTCACTAGTCTTTCTCCTAAAAAGAAAGCTCCTCCACTTGTGCTTTTTATGTCATCAATGTTGCCTGACCAATCAGCATCAGTATAAAATTTTAAATCAAAATCATTTCCTTTCTGATATACTAAGCCATAATCCTCTGTGCCTTTCAAGTATCTAAAAATTCTTTTGATTGTTGTCATGTGTGTTTCCTTAGGATCTGCAGAGAATCTTGTAACTATACCTACTGCATGTGCTATTTCTAGTATGCTATGAACAACATATTGTAGTTTTCCAATCATGGATCGGTAGAGTGTCTCATCAACATATGCAGATTTATCATTCTTAGATAATTTATAGTTGGTAGTCATAGGAGTACTTACTGGTTTTGAATCCTCCATTCCAAATTTCTTCAAGATTTCCTTGATGTACTTGGATTGAGTAATGAAAATCTCATTTTTCGTTTGCAATATCTGTAAACCTATAAAATACTTTATCTCACCGATTAATGACATCTCAAATTCTTTGCTCATTTCATTTCCAAAGTTCTTGCATAAAGAGTCATTTCCACAAAATATAATATCATCAACAAATATGGTTGAGATCAATATTCCATTTTCATCATTCTTCATGTACATGTTGTTCTCACTTGTCCTTATAAAACCAATCTTAATCAAATAAGAGTGCAATCTTTCATACCATGCTCTTGGTGCTTGTTTCAAACCATATAAAGCTTTGTTCAATTTACATACCTGATCTTTATTATTGTCTTCAACAAATCCTTCAGGTTGTTCAATGAAAACTTCTTGTAATGCCCTGCCAGGAAACCCCGAAGGGATAAGCCAAAACACAAGAATAGAGTGCAATATTTTTATTTTTTAAAGTTACACCACATTAAGATACAACAAGATATCAAAGATTCAGATTACATAGCGGAAGACATCAACTAACACCTGAAGAGTTTCCCAATGAGATTACTTAAATTTCATAATTCACTTAACTCACACAATTAATCCAATAAGTTGATTGTCTTAATAACGAGATAATTCTTAATCAGGATAATTTCTTTCAAAAGATGGAAATATAAATCACAAGCAAAGATTCATCCATTAAGATCTATTCATAATCTTCATTCAAGCTTTTCATTAAAATACAAGCCATACATATAATATTCTAACACACTAGAATTTCATCATAAACATATGAGATCTTTTCAAGCATACTTAATTTCCTTAACAACAACTGAATATATTCCATTACTCTAAGTTACATTCTTTCATATTCTAATTTATTGCATTTTAAAAGATGATTGCATACATGCATCTACGATAAATCTCATGTAAACCACTTATGCATTCGATCAAAATGGCATTCAAGAGGGACTGCATATAAGCATTTAAAGTTAATTCCATCTTATCCACTTATACATTCTAACATGAGCTATTCATACATGATAAAGTTGAATAAGGGAAACATAAGAGAATAACATCACATAACACCATAATGATCTCGAAGTTCACCCCTAAAGGGCTACATCTCTGGGTCTGCTCAACTACAAGACCCCTTTGATAATTAATAAAGTTAGGAATACAAGAGGTTACACCATTTACAATCCTACCATCAAGGTGAAACATAAACAATATACAAACGACCACCTCGGTCAATTAATACATAAACGATCCCTGAAAAGAAAAGGATCCAGCTAAACATAATCAAAGCTAAAACAAAGGTCTAGGAGAGCATCCACAAAACTGAGTCATCACCACCCAAGGTCTAACATGAAACCAAGTACTCACAAAGGCATAGACAATAGGATGACCCACAAACGTACTCCTAACAGGACAAAACGACAACATACTAGCGAACATAGGGACAAGTGTCATCACACAACCTGGTATGGTTACCATGGCAGGTCTTCATAGGTCTCGACCCCATACACTAGGTCACCCTGGCAACCTAATCCAAGCCTCCGGCCCATCGAAGCCTCATGTGGACCCACACATCCTCTCGTGAAGACAAGGATGGTGGTTTGCCATTTCAGGCCTTCTCACAGTATGTCGGGTCTATCTTAGCACTTGTCCCATGTGTGAGGCACATTTATCTTACTTAGAGATTACATTCTAATCTATTGTTAGGTTATCACTTATTAGACTCACTTTCGAAGGGTTACCCAATAGCCACTTTGGGTGCGGCCCCCAATCGAAAGCCACTTTCCCATACGACACTAGACTAAACTCGGACAAACTCAAAAACCGAGGAATACATATGGTCAGACAAATGGAGTTCAAGAAGGAGGGAACAACCATCTGGTCAAACACAACTCAAAAGAGGTACACTTACTGATGGTACTCTAAACAGAGACTTGAACAACCATGGTCAAGCACAAATCATCATTCGACACCCACACAAAGGATATGACCAAATACGACACTACAACAAAACAACAGTCAACTTGGAACCGAGGACTGGTACAGGTACCCCAAATCAATCCATATGACAGGGTCCTATCAAACAAAGCACGACTTGCCATTACATAAGCAAAAGCGAATATAGAAATTAAACTCGCATAGGTAATATTTAGATACAGGTTGTCCTTGGTTTTCTAACTCTCTAAGGTTCATTGCATCGAACATACAAAAATACACCATAACGAGTTCTTTAACCAATTTCACAAGAATATAATTTAAACAACCATTAACCAATTAATTAAGATATTTAATCTTCAATTAAAATATCATTGACGTACTGGTTCAAAATAAATCCTACACATTTGTCTTTTCCAGAACCAATTTACACTATACAGATCAAGGAAATATACATATTTAGGGAAGCCAAATAAAGAAAATCCATTCCCAGATTAACAAATTGTTTCCTTGAGCATATAAAGAAAATTACTAAAATTAACTATTAATTAATGAATATATTTAATAATCCACGATTAATTAAATATAACAAATTAATAATTAATAACGGAATTAAGAAATTAAGTATTTAATTACAAAAAAATATGTATTAATAACAAGATAAGATTTGAATATTAATTATTGTATATTTAACCTTATACAATTAATTAACAACAAATTATACTTGAATTATTAATTAATGCCAATATTTAATCATAATTAAAAAAAAACTTAATTAAAATATCAAACATAATTAAAAACTTAATTTAAAATTACATTTAATAATATTAAACTATAATATACATTTTTGTAAGAAAATACATTTAAAAAAAAACGTTTTCTTTTTTTTTTAATACCAAAAAAAACATAAATATGGGGAAGGGTACCCACGTGGAACTCCACATGGCCCCCCCTCTTGGGAGTGCTTCCCAATGGGAGCACGCAGCCCCCATGGGAGCGTTGTTGTTCCCAAAGGGAATGCAGCACCCCTCCACGTGGTGGGGAAAACTCTCCACATGGATGGGGTTAAAACAAATTTTATTTTATTTTATTTTATTTTAATTGTTTACTGTGTAAAACACAGTCTGGAAAAAAAAAAAGTTTCCCAGAGACTAACAAATTTTTTTTTTTTTAAATTTATTTACTATGAATAAAAAACACAGTCAGTCTCCAGAGACTTAAAACAACCAATTTTGTTAAAACACACAGCTTCAAATAACCTTAAAATGAGAATTTTCCCAGCAAGAATAAAGTTTCAAATCCTCAAAAAATTTTGAAGAATATCAAACCATAATAATTTCTTCAACAAAAACCCATACTTGGGCAAAATGGGCATTTAAACTCAATAACTCAACCATTCTTCCCAACAACAATCTAATTTCTATAATAGAATTTGAATTTGAGAACACCCAATGGAGATTTAAACAAGAGTTCCTCATGAACAGCCATTTCCAATTGATATCCAATATTTGGTTTTGAAAAAGCAAGAACAATACAACCAGAAATCAAAGAGATGGATCTGAATCCTACCTTATCTCGCATTCCTGGCAAGATCTACTGAAAAGCCCCCAATCTGTAGCTCCAGGAATCCTTCCCCATCCAAAACCCCCAAATTACATCCAAAAAATATTTTTCCAAAATTATATTTTTTTTTTCTCCAAAAAACTCCATCCCCAAAATTTTCCAAAAGTCTAGGTTATAAGGAAGAGTTGAACAAAATTTCATTTTTTTGGAATTAAAATTTTTATTTAAAAATAATTCCCAAAAATTACTATTTTCCAACTATATCAACAAATTAAATTGTTTTTCAATTCAAAATTGATTTTCTCACTCAACTGAAATTTAACCTTTCTATTTCAAAAATGCCAAAAGATTAAATTAATTCTATTGCAATTAAATTTAAATCTTTCTTTTTCAACAACATAAACATAACAAATTTAATATTAAAATTAACTATTTAATTGAACTTGCTCCCAATTTAAATCGGGCAATTCAAATCAACGATAATTCACAGAAAGAAATCCCGATTAATTTAGTCCATTAATCTTTAATGCACAAATACATATTTAATCAAATTGAATACTAAGGACTAATTAATCAATTTAACCATACACACCAAGCATGCAAACCAATAAAGTCACCAGACAGATGACTCGCAAACCCAACAAAAAGGGGATACCGACGACAACTAACGATGCTCACTTGAGCACGACTATGGTCAACTAGGCTCTTACGACCACCTAATCCAACTCTAAGGATTAAAGAGGTGCACTCAAACCTGCAAATCCAAGTGAAGATGAGCCTCGCACTCATGCGACGTTGTACCTGAAATCTCCTGCAACCAAGAGTCATACATGCATACATATATAAACTTAATGAAAGTGTTAGCCCGATATTAATACCACGAAATAGGAACACTAAAAAACTTGCATACAACTAGTGCAAAAACCACATCGACAGCTATGCATTAAATCAAACATTTGTCTATAACATTATATTAAGATAAACTGACCAAGATTAAACCGAGATTAGAAATTGATTAGGGCAGGGGTACTACACTTCTTCTTCTAATATTCCATTTAGAAATGTAGATTTGACATCCATTTGATATACCTTGAAGTTCTTGAAAGCAGCATAGGCCAACAATGTTCTTACTCCTTCAAGTCTAGCAATAGGTGCAAAAGTTTCACCATAATCAATTCCTTCTTCTTGAGCATAACCTTTGCAAACTAGTCTTGCTTTGTTTTGAATGACTTCTCCTTTTTCATTTAGCTTGTCTGTGAAAATCCACTTTGTACCGATTACATTTTTGTCCTTAGGTCTTGGGATTAGTGTCCATGTGTCATTCTTCTTGATTTGATCAATCTCTTCTATTATAGCATTTACCTAATCTTCACTGTTAAATGCCTCTTTCACTATTCTCGGTTCAAATTCAGATATCAAACATGTGTTTTGTCTCAGTTTGTTCCTTGTCATCAATGGATCATCCTTATCTCCTATAATCTGACTTGGTGCATGATGTCTTTTGCATACTTGGCTAATACAGGCTCAATAGGCTCTGTATGATCTTCTTCATCACTCGGTAACTAGATATTTTCTTCATTTTCTTCAATAGTCTTTTCGGTAGGACTTCTCGGTTGAACATAGTCAAATTCATCATAGTCTTCTGGTTCCTTGGAATTTCCTTCATCATTTCTTTCTACAAATTCATCAATTTTCATATTTGCACTTTCTACTATTTTGTTAGATGATTTGATCAAACATTTAAATGCTTTGCTTCTAGAAGAATAACCTAGAAATGTTCCTTCTTCACTTTTCTGATCAAACTTGCCATTTCTATCATCTTTATGAACATAGCATCTACTTCCAAAAATTTTAAAATAACTAACATTAGGTTTCTTATCATACCAGATTTCATATGGTGTCTTCAAAGTACCTTTCTTCAATTGAGCTCGGTTCAAGGTGTAAATCGCTGTGCTTATTGCTTCTCTCCAAAATGTTTGTGGGACCTTCTTTTCAATCATTAGTGTTCTAGCACAATCCACAATAGATCTATTTCTTCTCTCAGCTATTCCATTCTGTTGTGGAGTTCTCGGTGTAGAGACTTGTCTTTTAATACCATGATCATTGCAAAATAAGTTGAATTCATTAGATGTGAACTCTCCTCCTCTATCTGATCTAAGACATTTCAATTGTCTTCCTGTTTCATTTTCAACTCTTACCTCGTACCATTTAAACATTTGAAAAGCTTCTGATTTTTCCTTTAAAAACATTACTGACATCATCCTTGAATAGTCATCCACAAATAATATGAAATACTTATCACCATAATAACTTTGAACTTTCATAGGACCACAAAGATCAGTGTGCACTAGATCTAAAATTCCCTTAGAAGTGTAAGACTTACTTGTAAAGCTTGATCTTGTCATCTTACCCATCTGGCATCCTCAGCACATAGCATTCTCAGGTTTTTCAAGACTCAGTAGACCTCTTACTCTATGCATCTTACTTATTTTGACCAGATTATCAAAATTTACATGACAAAACATTGTATACCATATCCAGGTATCATCAATCTTTTCATGCAAACACTTATTCCGAGTTGAGTCAAGGTGAAATGCATTACGTTTTGTTTGTGTCCCGGTAGCAGCTAACTTTCCATTCTTGTCATGAACTTTGACAATTCCTTTCTGAAATTCTATTCGGTAACCTGTATTGTTTAGCTATGCTACACTCAACAAATTGTATTTCAAACCTTCAACCCAATAAACATCATTGCATCTTGCATTATCAAGAAGTGTTATAGATCCTTTACCTCTTACCAAACATGGTGCATCATTACCAAATCTAACATAGCCTCCATCATAATTTTCTAACATAACAAACTTGTGTTTATCTCCTGTCATATGATGTGAGCATCCACTATCTATAATCCAAGAATCATTAGTGTTTATGTGAGATATTAGAGCTTTTTCTTCATACCTTTCTTCATCTGAGCCATCCTTGATAGCCACATAAACTACTTCCTCTGTATCAGTCTCATCTGATTTATCATCATTAGATTCCTCATCAGCTATTAAGCATGTCTTTCTATCTCTTCTTCTGAAGTATCGGTGTCCTCTATAATGATTATCTTTCTGTCTGTCATCTCAGTAATCTCTCTTTATAGTAAAATCTTTGTCAGGACAGTTAGAATCCATATGTGCTATCTTATCATAATTGAAACATTTCAAAGATTGTTTTCCTTTATACTTACCTTTGCCTCTCGGTAACCTTTTGGCTAATAGTGCTTCAAACTCTTCTTGCTTTTCGATTTCCTCATACAGTTTATGTACTTCTTCCATGTTCTTCTGAAATCTTTCACTTGCTTGGTTGTGATCTCCTTCAAAGTACTTATACTTTCTTTCATTGTAATCATTAGATTCATCAAGATGAAAATAACTAAATGCAGATTCAACTTTATTTACCAAAGATCCACTGTTATAACAATTACTTAACTCAAATGCATGTAGCTTACCAATAGTAGCATCCAAAGAAACTGGCATATTAGGTACAGACCTCAATTCATTGATTGCAGAAACTCGGATTGCATAAGTTGGTAGAAGGGTTCTTAACAACTTACTTGTTATATCCTTTTCTTCAATAGTTCCACCTGCTCCTTTGATTTGATTGACAATCTCCTTTAGTCTTGTACTGTACTGAGTTATGTTCTCACCTTCATTCATCCTCATAGATTCAAGTTGTCCTCTCAGATTGTCTACTTTTGCTCTTTGAATATGTTCATCTCCTCCATATACTGATATGAGCTTATCCCACATTGCCTTTGCATCATTGCAGCCTTCTAGATCATTAAACTCTGAATCGGTCAATGCAGATGTTATTTCAATCATTACTTGAATATGTTCTTGCTTCACCTTTATCTCTTCCATAGTCAATGGATAGGTGCTCGGTGTAACAAAATCATTCTCTAGATAGTATACAACATATTCTCCAACTCTTGATAGATGTAACTTCATGCTTTTCTACCATGTAGAGAAACTTGACTTGTTTAGCTTCGGTGCATCCCTCTTATACATCTTTGGATCTTTAACTCAAGTGCCTTTAAACTTTCCTTCCAGAATCCAAAGCTCTGATACCAATTGATAGTTCTGATACTTAATATAAGTATAGATCCAATAGCCAACAAGATGAGAGGGGGGGGGGGGTGAATCATAAAAACTTAATCATCCATAAAAAAATCAAATTCAACCTCGGTAACATATATATCAGTAATATAACCAAAATTGTTAAACATGCAAACTCAAAAGCATATGAACAATATAAACCTCATAACACTAGATTTAACATGGAAACCCAAATAGGGAAAAACCACTGTGGGATTTCAGACCCACTAAGAAATATACTCTTCTAGAGTATGCTTAGTTAAAAGAAAATCCTATTAAAGATTACAAACACATTGCTAGATGTGACCCGGTTAAGGGATTTCCCTCAAATCTGTTAGGATCTTCACTTTGTTAGAAGTGACCTTGTTAAGGGATTTCAAACACTCAATCAGAATGTCACCTTGCTAGAGGGTTTACATATAAGACTGTTAAGTCCACTTGGTTAAGATATTTTCTGTCACTTTCACAAAATAACAGTAATAAAAATCTATCTGCAACTTCACATCTAAAATGCTAAAGCAAATTCCTATTTGTTCAATACAATCTAGACATAGAACTAATCTTGTCTATCTGTTGGGCTTCTATACTTTGTTATTCTAATAGGTCTTCAAGCTTTTGTGCTCGGTAATCACTATGTAGCATCCCTATGCATACACTTGCTCGCATGCATTGTTTATCAACAGTTTCCTATTTATAAAAAATTAGGTAACTACTTAATCTCCTTGATCACATTTCCCATGATCAATCATAGCCATCAAATCTTCCATCTTGTCCAGGTTCAATGCATCTTTCGATCTGAAAATGTTTTACCCTGCCTTGGAACTTGCATAATATTCTTGGAAGTTGTGCCAACATATTGCGGTTCAATCTGAGCTGTAGATCTTGATGCCGACTTTCCATTGCCTTAGATTCGTTAACAAACTTCTTCCACGGCTCACCAATCATTTGATCCACTCCAGCTCATCAGCTTCCTTCATTAAATACTGCATGTAAACATTTAATGCATTCTATTATAGCTCAGTTACAACTCAGTAACAACTCAATGAATACTAAACTCCACTCGATAGATATTCCACCTTCATTAATCGATAGCGATAACCTTAGGGTTTATCGACTAGGTTCTTTGCTTGATAACATAGTATAGTATTAACCTTTACAATTTACAACATATGTATGATGTTAAAACAATCTAAAACATCATGATCTCATCATTGTCTGACTCAGTAGTAGTTTCCCATTGAATACCTTATTCATCCCCTTATTCATCATATTCTTTCCTGTGTCTTTTACCGACATCTTTATAATCTTCATATCATACTTCTCAAGATATGGCAACATCATACTGAATTAGAAAATCAATTTCTTGACATCAATGACAAAATAATAATATCAAGATAGTAAAACATCTTTAATCAGTTATATCCATAATCATCAACAACCTTCTCAATATCCTTAAGAAATGCCAACAATCTTTCATTGTCTATTATAATGCAATATTGCCAACAAGCCTCATGATGCGTTATCCTAAATACAACCCTAATTAAACCTTAACGTTGACCTTAAAATCAAGATTTATTATATAACCCTAACCCTCACACCATGCTTTATCCTTAAACCATAACACTATAAATGAATACTAATTCTAACTCTAACCATAATTAAACCCTAAATCAAATATAATACTAACCTTAACCCTACTCAAGATGTAAATCCTAACCCTAACAATAACCATAATTATAACCCCATTCCTAATCATAACCAAAGCCCTAAAGCTAACCCTAATCCTAAAAATTATTTAAACCCTAACTTTGATCCTAATCCTCATCCTAAACCCTATCCCAAAACATAACCCTAACCCTAACCATGATTTTAACACTAAACCTAGCCATTATCCTCACAATAATCCTATTCATGGTGTAAATCCTAACCATAACACAAACCTTAAATCTAACCCAAACCATTACAAACACTAACATTAATCCTAACACTAACCCTTAACCCTAACCCTAACCATGATGTAGAACATAACCCTAGCTATAATACTAGTGTTAACCCTAACCCTAAGCCGAACCATGATGTAAAACCTAAGCTTTACCATAGTCCTAACTATAACTCTAAACCACTACCCTAATCATAATCCTAACCCTAACCCTAACACTAACCTAACCTAATCATAACCCTAACCCTAACCCTGAAAATGGGGAATGGGTCTACAGCTCTTTCCCTAAAAATAACTTTAAACCTAACCCTAACCATGATGTACACCCTAAACCTATCCATAATTTAAACCATGATGTAAACCCTAATCCTAATCATGATGAAAATCCTAACCTTAATTATAACCATTACTATAATTATAACCCTAAAACTAACTATAATACAGACCATAGACCCCAACCCTAACATGATGAAAATCCTAACTCTAACCATAACCATGATATAAACATTAACATTAATCTTACTACTTACCCTTGACCTTAACCCTAACCATGATGTAAACCTTAACCCTAGCCATAATCCTAACAATAACTGTAACACTAAGGCTAACCATAAACCTAACCCTAACTCCAACCCCAACCATGATGTAAACCATAACCCTTACCATAATCCTAGCTATAACTCTAAACCCTAATCCTAACCTAACCATAACCATAAATCCTAACCCTAACAATAATCCTTAGCCCTAACCCTAAAACATAATCTAACCATAACCATAACCATAACCATAACTAAAAACCTATATGTAATCCTATCCATAATCCTAATCCTAATCTTAAACACTAACCCTAATCTTAATCTTAAACCTTAACATAACCATAGTCATCACCCTAACCCGAAGCCTAAGCTTAACCCTAAAAACAATGTTAATCATCACCCTAACCCTAACCCTAGCACTAACCCAAAATTTAACCCTAGCTAATATGTAAACCCTAACCCTAGCCATAATCCTAAACCTAACCTTAACCCCAACCATGATGTAAATAATAAACCTAACAATAAACCCAACCCATAACCCTAATCGTAATCCTAACCTTAACCCTAACCTTAACCATATTTGAATACTAATAATAAATATAACTACAATTAAACCCTAAATTAATTATAATACTAACCCTAATCCTAACCCTAATCAAGATGTAAATCCTAACCCTAATAATAACCATACTTATAACCCTAAATGTAACCATAACCCAAACCCTCAAACTAACCCTAATCTAAACAATGATGTAAACCCTACCACTATGAGCCTAAACCTAATCTTAAACCCTATCACAAACCATAACCCTAGCCCTAAACCTAACCATTATCATAATCCTTACCTTAAACCCTAACCTAATCAAAACCCTAACTATGATGTAAACCTTATCCTTGACCATAATACTGATTTTAACTCTTATCCAAAACATAACTATCAACCAAATCCTAATCCTAACCATACACCCAATTATAATTCTAACCCTTATCCTACCTTTGACGTAAACCATAAACATAATTGTAACCATTTCACTATACCCTAACCTGAACCATAAGTGTAAACCTAATATTAAACTACAACCATAACCCTAACCCTAATGATTATCCTAAACCAAAACCAAACCCTAACGTTGAAGCTAGCCCTAACCATTACCATAACCATAACCCTAATCATAACCCTAACTAGAACCATGATCATAACCCTAACTGGAACCATGATGTAAATGTTATCCTCGACCATCACACTAACCTTAACCCTAACGCTAATTGTAACCATAATACTTGCCATTAAATAAAGTTTAATATATCTTAGATTTTAGTATTTTCTTTGATCCTACAATAGATATATATTTATTAATTTTATGATTTCCATGTTGGGCAGTGCTAGTGCCACTAGCATATATACCTTCAATTTTATACTTAAATCTCAAAACTATTAAACTATTTAATAATAAACCAAAATACTTTCAAAACAATCGACTAAGCATGTACAATTTAAAAAATTTAAAAATAAAATTATAAAAAATAACTTAAATTACTTATTGAAAAGTATAATGCTAGGTCCCTGAGATTTAAATTTTAAAACTGGTGGTCCCATGAATTTTGTCGTAGTTCAGCTTGAAGTTTAAACTCAAAAAAGAAACTGTTAAACTCCGACATTTAAGGAAACTAGTGATCTCATGAATATAAGATTTTTGTATGTGCATAATAAGGCATAGTTTAAACTCAAAAAAGAAACTGTTAAACTTCGACATTTAAGGAAACTAGTGATCTCATGAATATAAGATTTTTGTATGTGCATAATAAGGCATTGTGAACAATCCGACATGCTGTGCTTTTACTACATCCCGTACAAGAAGAAATATTTCATGAAGAAAAAGATTACATTTAAACTGACCATTCCCATTAGATGTTTCTAAGAAAACTTATGACAAAGAAAAATTGTATGAATATATCTCACCCATCACTGTAATTGGTGAAAGAAAAATAAGAAGAATAAGAATGCAAGCATACAATGAAGAGCCCATCACAACTCCTTTTCCTACCATTTGTTTTGAAATTACAAAATTATATGCAATGATAATACAGACAAGCATTTATATATTAAAAGTGTGAATTATTTAGGGAAGTTCTGTGTTTTCTCTCAACACATTGGAAACTTTCTTGTTTGAAGAAAAGTATTTATATATTAAAAGCATGAATTATTTATGGAAGTTCTTTGTTTTCTCTCAACACATTGGAAACTTTCTTGTTTGAAATTCAATTGTGTAGAGATTGAAATACATTTAATTGGCAAGGTTGTCAAATACTCTGAGAGATGTTTCTATTGTTTCTATTGTTGTAAAATAGTATTGAATCTTGATATTAGATATACAAATGATGAACATGCATCAGTTCTCATTTTTTTTTTAGGTTGCATTTAAATAATTATTTGTTTTGCAGTAAACTATTTTGAATGATGAAGATACATAATATTCAAAATATCCCAATCATACTTAATATTTCATTCTATAGATAAAATTTATAATTAATTTTTTCCTTTAAAAGTTATTTTATTAACTTAATTATTATTATTAAGAATTAATTTATTTAACTTTAGAACTGTTATTTTTAGTTAAAATAAATTTTGACTAATATATATTTAAACATATATACCAACTATATTATAAATGCCTATTTATTAAATATTTAAATTTTTAATGTTTTAAATAAATAATTATGTTTACATCTTATAATTGTTCATCATACTTTCATATAGCCTTTATCATTTATCAATTCTAATTCAACATTGTTAGTCCACCCGTAAGTTTTCCTTTTAAAAGAAATATATTCCAATTTGTGGGTTATCTTTTTGTGCCTTTTGTTTCCATCAGGTCATTTGTCCTCTTCGTACTTGAACCGTTGAACTCTTTTTTCAAAAGGTTTAAAGGGTTCAAGGTTCAAAGCACAGTTTTAAAAAGGAAAAAAGTCAGTTGTTCTGGTCTTTGTCACCAAATTTTCAAACGTGTTCACTTGGTCTTCGGTCATTGAATTTTTGAACCTATTGAACCTCATGTTCAAGTGGTTCAAGGGTTCAAGGTTCAAAAATGCCTTTTTAGTGGGTCACGCTAATGTCTTCTTATATGACGAGCGCAAGTCTTTCTTTTTATGTTAAGTCGATATGCAGTCTTGAACTTGGAACCAAATTTCAAGCAGTTCAAGAGGTTCAAGGTTCACTTTAATTATTCCTTTTCTTTTCTGCTCATTCCCAGTGCTGTTTATGTGCCAACCGTTACTATTTTATTGCTTAAATGAACTTGAACCATTGAACCTCATGTTCAAGATGTTCAAGGTTCATAAGTTCTTTTCAAACTAATCCGAAAAGCTTTTTGGTGGAAATAAAAGCAATGCGTCAAGAAGGAATATTCCCTTATTTGACTTTTTGAAATTCTAAATGTGGAAAGTAATCATGAAAATATCAAATTTCCTGTGTGGAAGTGATGGCTAATTAAGAAGGTGTCAGGTTTGTCATTTCACCATTACTTCGCACGCTTGAAGTAAATCATGATGAAGCATGTGCAACCCTATTGATATTTTCCCATCTGATTAAAGGAAGATGTATAACTTTATTTCCATATTTAGGAAGGTCGCAGTTGCCTGACTTCAATTAATTGGCGGCGTCGAGGGGAAATCCAACACTGTTCTCGAGAAGAATTTCCAATTTTCATGGTGTTATCGGGTAAGTTCAGTTGTCTTCTCTTATGTTGTGTTTCTTTGTGCACTGAAGTTTTATTAGTATAGAAAAGGGGAAGATCTGAAAAAATTGTTGCGGTAGCATATTGTATTGTTGTTAGAATTTCTTGGTTAAGGGAATACATAGTTAAAATAAGGCCTGTGCTGCGAAAGCTTGACCAAACCTCATGTTTAGTGAGTATCTTGCCTGAAATGGAAGACACCTCCTTAGTTCATGTAGATTTGGGGAATTTCCTTGAAAGGACTAAGAATCCTTAGGCTGGGTCGCTAATGGAGAAGATAGTTAAGAGTGGTCTTGTGGAAGCTGCTACATTTCCATTAGTCATGCTGTGTCTAGATTTAGTGTTGGCTTGTATGAATAGATATGATTCTGAGAACAGATGTATCAAAACTAGTGATGCTGAAGTGTTAGTCCATATTAATAGGGAAACGGTGATGGCGACAATGGGTATTTTGCATAAAGAGGATTATGAGGATTGGATGATTGGAAATTCATACACCTATTTCTCAGAGAAGAAGAGCAAGTACAGAAGTATAATTGCAAGAAAATGGCTATTGAGGGTTCAGAAAGGAGCATCACGACTACCCAAACTGTTAACTAGATAATACCTCGTCATTGAGGTGCGGGACATTATTGTGCTTTTAAACAGAGTAAAAGGGAACTCACATTCCTTCTATTGGGAAGATTGGATGTACTTTTTCATCCAAGTGGTTCTCTCTGGTGACAAATTTCTGGATTGGTCTCAGGTGATTGCAGAGAGGCTTCACGAGGGGCTAAGCAACTTTGTGGGTATGATTGGGTTTTACTTGTTTTCTTACCTATTTTATATTTTGGCTAGCACAAAGGATTGGCCTTGATTACCCAATGAACATTGGATTGATGGAATGAGGGTTTATGATTTTTACCCTTTGCTATGATAACAGAGATATGTTGAACAAATTGACAGATGGAATGGAGTCTTTGCGAGAAGACTGGCCTTTGAACTCCAGGGTGATGCCAACAAGAGAATGTTCATAGAGGCTATGGAGTTTATGAGTATTTATGGAAGCTTCTTTATCTAGTTTCCATGGTTTACTTACATACGGGTAGGTTGTTTTGAAGGCCAACCATTCAAATTACCCAGGTACGCCTTTGATAGCTTCATACTTACAGAGGTGAGGAGGAAGGTAGCCCATATAGATAAAAGACTAGGGGCAAAGGCATAATCCAAGGTGGCTTTTCTCATTAATCTTGGGTATTACAGTTGCAAATCAGTATCAGATGCTTTGAATCTGGAGCTAGAGTTTAAAAGGATGAATCTGCAGCTATATGTAGCTAGGCGAAGTTTTGACAGCAAAGGTTATACACGGGAGAACCTTAACATAGACAATCGTTTCTACCATGAACACTAGATGGAAGATTATAGGGAAAATTGCAAGGATGAGCATAAAGTGAGAAAGTGGTTGTGGTCAAGATTCACTTGCGACAGATAGTTGTCTTGAGGCTCCCAATTAATACATTAGGTGTGTTGGAAGATACAGAGGAAGATGTCCTGGACCCTGAGTTTGGTACTGAGATTGAAGGGAAATCGATTCCAAAAATTGACTGGAATAGAAAAGAAGATGATAGCATTCAAACAAGAACCTTCAATGTTGTTAGGAGAACAGAGAGATGGTTGAGGAAACTGAAATTCAAGGAGGGTCCTTCCATGTCCCCATATGAATCAATAAGTGATTCACACATCCTGGTTCAATCTCCTATTTTTTCCACTAATAAAATTACTGATATTGCAAGTGTCTCAAAGCTCGTTGTAGAGAAAATACCACCAAGAAGGTCAGGAATGTCGCCATCTAGTTTTATAGATACCCAAGTAACCCAGTCAAGAACAAAGAAGAAGAGTAGAGAGCCTATTCTGTAATAGGTCGTAGTGGATTTAGACCCCAGTGAAGAGCCTGAACAAATAATGGACCCATAGGATCAAAGTGAACCTGGGATACAAGAAGTTGATACAAATGAAGGAGTAGGAACTCAACAGGACCCCATGAATGCCCTGGTAATCGTTACTTCCCCAGATACACAGGTCACCCCACCACATAAAGGATCTACCAATGGAGAACCTAGATGATAATGTGCTATATGTGTCAAATAAAAACATGGAATGGTGAAACTCAATCATCCGGTAGGGCCATGAAGAATCCACTAAGCTACTCAGGGGACTGACTGATTTGATTGACACTATACAGAAGGACCTCAAATGTATTGATATTCAACTCATGAAGGAGGGAGCTAAAGTGATTAAGGAAGTTGCAGACATGATTAAAGTCTTTCAATATAGAGTTCATTCCATTCAGACCACAAAATCTTTGACTGTCGATGACTTTTCAAAAGTAGCAAGGATTGAATCAATACTCATTGTCTGTTCAGATCACTTGGAGGTTCACAAAGAAAAGGTCATGTAGGTGAATATGGACAAGGAAGTGTGGAAACAGAGGATCATACACATTGGCCTGCCCTATTTCCAAGTTATCCTGAACTTTTCGACCACACACCTAGAATGGTGAGGATCCATGACAAAACAGGACAAGCCTGTAACTTCCTCAATTGCAGAAGACACTTAGTTATGCTACAATGAAATGTCAGTCTTTCAGTAGCTATTAGTTTAGCTTTCTTTTTGTGTCATCTGAATGGTTTCTTTCACTGAAGTGAAAGTAAATGTTATTTGTCAATTATGTAAAAACTATGGCCTGGTGGCTATTTAAGTTGAAAAGCTTTCTTTTGAAAAGGTTTTGAAACTGTGATATTAGAAACAATAGAAGAGTTTTTGATACGAATTGTGGAAAATGAAGTAATGATTGATTATTAATTTAATGTTGAGACATCTTTGAATCTGTGCATTCTGAGACTCATAATTCTTCTTAGGTTGTTATGTGGGCATAATTTAATCTAATAATCAGTTATCTCTGCATTTCTTTTTGGTTCATATTTATTATAGATTGTTGGATGACCTGCATGTTGTAAATCAGCTTGATCCCCCTTGCCCTATGAGGCATGAGAGAGTCTCAGTTAAGGTGCTAGTTTCTCATGTTGACTTTCCATTTTGTTTTGAATGTATGCAGGAAACATATGTTAATCGGAGTCTGTGAACTCCTCTTTAAGCAATTTCTTAGAAAAATTTAG
The DNA here is from genome assembly GCF_030272615.1 of Cryptomeria japonica. Taxonomy (NCBI): domain Eukaryota; kingdom Viridiplantae; phylum Streptophyta; class Pinopsida; order Cupressales; family Cupressaceae; genus Cryptomeria; species Cryptomeria japonica. The sequence goes on from NC_081413.1 coordinate 658,276,952, forward strand.
GCGTTTATTTGTGTGGATGGATAAATGCTAAAGCCTTTTCAATACTTTCTGGTTAAAAGTGTTACAAAAAAAATAAAATCAATTGTATAATTAATTCATTGTAAATCATATGAGGAGCTGCCCTCTAATGGAGAGGTTGAATTATTATTAATTCTTCCAACTATTGGTATTTTTTGTTTCTTTCTAAAGAGTAAAACAGAGTCACATTTTGCTTAAGAAGATAATAACTAAAATTTTCAAGGAGACAAATCTGTTAACCAACACACATGAACCTTGAACTTTAATAAATAAGCTATCCCATGTTTGAAAAATATTATTTTTCATGTTAATGATTATTTTTACTTCTTCATGGATTTATATACTAGCTCATAGGAACATCAAATCTCGGGAGAATAAAATGGTAAAAAATATATAAATATGTGATTTTCTCTTATGTTTTGGTCTAAAATAAATTATAATATCGTCTAAAATAAATTAGAATATCAATGGAATAGCATATTTTTAAGTACCATGTTCTTACATAAAATTGGCTATGAGATCACACTCTTCTAATGCACAATGTAAATATGTACCATACTAATAATTTCACTATTATTTATGGCAGATAAAAACTTTAAGGCTTTTGGAGATCCTATGTTCAGATGGCTACATTTTAAGATGATTTTATTTGAAAATACAAGGGATCATACCCTTGATAATGGATACCCTTGATAATGGATGCAAACTCTTTTTGGACCTAACTTGAGAGGATTATCATTTATTGTAAGCTTTTATTACTTGGTGTTTTATATACATGATAATCTCGTATGCCACTCTAAGCTTTTATGTACTTGATAAGTGAAGGATCTAATAAGTGAAATATCTAATAAGTATTGTATTATCCTAGTTGTGATCTTTTGATTTGGATGTAGTAATGAGGACTTATTTGGAGAAGTGAAAAACTTGATTTGTAGCTTATGGCATATTCCTTTGTTGCAAGAATGACTATTTTAATTGATCTACTTTGGTATGAGAGGTTTCAATCTATTACTATCATATTTGCATTTGATTTGAATGTTACATGTTAATATCATTTTACTTTGGTTATGGTGGATGAGATCTTACTTTAGAGATCTTGGTACATGTTATTGTTGAACAAGGATATGGTTTAATTTGTAGGTTCTTTTGTTGTTCTTGTTCTTCTTTTTAGATGTTTGTATTGTCATTGTTGAGTATAAAGAACTTGTGAGAGCTATGGAAAGTACTACTAAGATATGCATGGCAAATGTTTTATGATAAGGTAAAATGGTATGAATATATCTCCCAACATTGTAATTGGTGAAAGAAAAATAAGAAGAATAAGAATGCAAGCATACAATGATGAGCCCATCACAACTCCTTTTCTTGCCATTCATTTTGAAATTATGAAATTATATGCAATGACAATAAAGACAAGTATTTATATAAATGTGTGAATTATTTAAGGAAGTTTCTGCATTTCCTCTTATGCATTGGAAAGTTTCTTGTTTTGAAATTCAATTATGTAGAGATTAAAATTCATTTAATTAGTAAGGTTGTCAAATACTCTAGGAGATTATTCTATTGTAAAATACTGTTGAATCTTCATATTAGATATACAAATGATAAACATGCATTATTTTTCATGCATTCTTTTTTTGTGTGTGTGTTTAGGTTGCATTTAAATAATTATTTATTTCACAATTTTTTTTACATCAGGTTCTACTAGATAGATCATCAAGAGGGTTGAGTGAGCAAGCTCTTCCAAATTTAATGTTGCATAAAAAAGCTTTTGAAATAATAAATTATATTAAAAATTTTGTAGACAGTATAAAAATATGATAGACTTATAAAGCACTGAGAGGGGAAGGTGAATTAGTGACACCAAAAAAAATACTACTTTAAACAGTAACCGGTAGATATACTTAACAAGTTTGTTAAACACCATGCATGCTATCCAAAATGATATTAAAGCATACACAATAAGTAAAACATCCACCAAACACAAAGTGTTTATACATAGAAAACCCAAATGGGAAAAACCACGGTGAGATGGGACTCACAAGTTAACTATCTGCAGTAATAGGTAACTGACTGGTTAAGGTCTACAAAAGTGCTCTGCTAGGAGCGAATCCTATTAAAGATCCCAAAGCTCTTTTAAAAGCTATACCCTGTTAAAGGTAGTACTTTGTTAGGAGTAACCTTGGTAGAGGATTTTTGAATCCTAACTAATGGATCACCTCGTTACAGGATTTGTACAATGAAGCTTGTTGGAGCTTACCCGATTAGGGATTTGACTATTCTAGTGATTAGAAAATAATAGGTGGTGTGATCTAGAAGTAGCACAACTTGCTTGAATAGATCCTTTTCTATGTATTCAAAACTTCATTACCAATATACTCTGCAATTATCTCAACACCTTAACTCTTCTATCTTCACATCAAATCATCTCATATCATATCTCATCATATGTCATTATATAGACATTTAGATTTCATGTCGGTCTTAGTAATTATATCACAATTTCCTAGGTGTAGTGTATCTAGACAATCAAACATAACTCATCACAAATTACCGCAAAAAATTGTCAGTTAGGGTAATTCATCATGATTGGTGATAACTCATCACACAATCAATGAATACCGGTTGGAACAACAATACCAGTTGGAGATAACCATATCAACATGTAAACCAATTGTCCTTCATTGTTCTTTTGATAATCTCTGCTAGATCTTCAAGTTGGTGTCGGGTCATTCTTGTATATACATATATACTGGTTTCCTCCATGTACTGGTTTGATACTCTCTAAGAAAAACTTCTAATATCGGTAGAAATACAATATAAATAACTTTGAAGTAACACTGGTAGATAATGTGATCATATGTGTGTGTAAATGTTCCATCAATGACAACATATGAATTCATTCATTACAATCATCATCAAGCCAACAAAATGTGTTTGGCTTGCCTCTTGAAAAATGGCTCCCGAATACCATATTGTCAACAGTTATTAATTATTGTTATAACAGTATAGAATACTGAGAAACCTTCGTAAAAAATAATACAAAAACGATGGGTAAGTACACTATTGGGAAACCTCAAAAGAAAATATTGCTGTTCTCTTTACCAGTTTGGAAGCCCTGTAGACATAACATCAATGTTTTCAAGACAATCTCTCTCTCTCTCTCTCTCTCTATATATATATATTAAACAACAATTATTTTAGGTTGTTTTTAATTATTCATTTAACATACTCTACAAACAAAACAATTATAAATAAATAACAATTTAACAATTCTTTTTAGTATGTTAATTAATATTTTTTATTTTAAAATAATAGATTATAATTATATCTGAATTTAAATTGTCGTCACAATGTTTTTATTACACAGTACAAGTTATGAGCATTCAAAAGTGCAAGAATGTTGGGAAGTTTCTTTAGCCTTTGTCTAGTCTTATAGTTGTCATTCTGTGTGCTCTAGAAGTTTTCGGCTTCTAGTTTTCTTAGTTGCATAGACAATTTTTCAAACAGGCTTTTGTGATAAAAATGGAAGAATATCCCTTTGGCTTCATAATTAGAGATTTCGTGGAGCCAATTTCTTGCTTTGGGGTGGAAACTCCAATAAACCTCTTGTGCATTAGTCTGAAAGTTTCCTTAGAGAAATCACGGATTTAAGGCTCAAAAGAATCCTTCAAATCTTAGAGCCGTCAATAATCTTGGTAGTCAAGTTAATCATGGATTTAAGGTTCAAAAGAATCCTTCAAATCTGAGAGTCGTCAATAATCTTGGTAGTCAAGTTAATTGTTGGTCATGATAATTGAGCAAGAAAGAATATCTGGAGGGATAATTCTAATATTTCTTCAAGATTTGTAGTGTCCCTCCTTGATAAAAAGGTTCCAAAGTTAAAGGTGTTGGCGTTAATGTCATTGTTGTTTGATCAGGATGTGTTGGAGAGCCTAGATATTGTTCTCAATCATGCTATCCTTGGCACTGGAATTCCTCACCCTAGAGATATGATAGTATTTTCTATTCCATGATACACCATTAACTATTACCCTTTCTTTTCAGATCTTAAGGAACCTACCTTAAGGCATCATAGGGAATTTGTTACAATGGTGGTCAGATTTCTTGATTAGAGGCTATTGGAAGATGAACCAGATAATGATGACAGGGAGGATGAATTTCTAGATTTTGCTAGATTGAATGGTCTCCTTCTGCCAAAGCTAGAATGGGAAGGGTGGGTTGCTACTGGTAATATGAATGCACTGCAAGGGGGTTGTGGTCAAGGGCGTTTGGCTGCACCAAGAAGGGCCCCAGGTTGTCTAAGAGGTAGGGTACGTATTCGTGTTGAAGCTTCAACCTAGGACTGAGTGAATTCCATGAATAACAGATATGATATTTTTTTTTAATGAAAATTTTTTAAATCTGATAATGAAAATCAATGTTTTGTTGATACATTCAAACTTATCAGTTAAAAGTGTTTTGGTAAAAATATTAGACTTTGGAGACTGGAACATAGCCTCCTTTTCTATATTTTTTATGACCACTCTTGATGATTCTTCTTAAGTAGAAGAATATGGTGTATTTAGGGAGTCTGCCTCCAATTTTTGAACTATCTATGCTAGAATATGTCATGTAAAAATTTTGAATTTTAATACAATTTCCTTCGGTCTGGTGGTTTACCAATAAAAAAAAAATTCTTTTCACTATATTACTTAAAAATCTTATTTATTTTAAAATTATAGACTATATTATATATGAAATTAATATTATAATTATGTGTTGGAGATAGTAATCCCCACTACCCAGCCATGGATTCAAATGTGCATCATCCAGTTCGAAAGCATATCTGTAATAGTAAAGACAAGTTGCTAATTCTAGAAGTTTCTTCTAGATACCCTCAACACATTTGTACATGTGATGAAGTTTAGAAACATCTAAGACCTCCATTAAAAAGAGGCACTTGTAATCAAATCAAAATGAATGAAAAATATGGATTCATGAATAAAAATTTGTCTTTCTTTCATTCTTCTCTTATTTTGCGTTTTGTTCTATCCCAGTTCTAACAATGATATTAGTGCTAATGGTAAACAATGCTTGGAGAGTAAGATGAATCTAAAAGAGTGTTATTTTTTATACAAGCTGCTTAGGAGCCACCCAAGTTATATGATATGTTGAAGCTGCTGAAGGTGATTCCACTGTTGTAAACCAGATAGAGATCATATTTTTAATGGGAGGCATAGTTTGATTAGCTACATTACAATTAGAAGAGCCAATCTCAGAGGAATGTTCGCTATGGAGATTGTTGGATCAGAGTTATTTTCTCTATGGTTTTTATGGTAGTTTTAGGCAGCACTGATCCTTGGCCATTTTATAGCACAGCATAAATCTTCTCTTATAAGGACCACATCTTCCTTTAATGATCCATAATCCTGTCATTTATTTGGTTTAGTTATTATTAATTTTTATAGGAAAGGGTGGTCTCCATTTAGATTTTGGATTTAGTGACTCGATTCGTAATTCCACGTCCTTTGTTTCATTTTGTGTTATTATGTGAGGATTGAGAAACTGTGTCACTCGCATAAAAAGAGATTTGTAATGGTCCACTCTGCTATGACATCTTTGTGTGATATTTCAAATTTGAAAGTTGAAGACATAGAATCAAGTTGGAAAGATTAAGATTCGGTTGAAGGATTGGTTCAATAAAATCAAAGAGTGAGGATAACTGGTCTTGTCTAAATCGTAGAAGCTGGCCTAATTAGGTAAATTGTTGAAACATTGTAAATCAAGTGTGAAGGAAAGGTAAATATAATCTCAGTGGCAAAATTTAATATAGCAAAGAAAGAGAAAACAAATGATTTGGAAGAAGAATTTAACGAAATAGGAAAAAATGTTCGTAAATGATATCTCTTTAAAAGATAAACAATTAGGAAAATGTAAACTTTGGGATAAAAATTGTGAGCTTGAAAAATAATTTAACAAATTAAAAGAAATTTTTTTATGTGAAGCTGTTATTGGAAAATGGAGAAGGAATCAAAGTTCCCATTCATCTAACAAAGAGCCCAAAATATGAAGGCCCTGGATATAGGAAAGGTGAAAATAGAGTTCAACATGATACATGTTTAAACAAATTAGTCTAAAGAAAGAGAAAAAAATATTGTTATATGGAGCCTAATCAGATTGGTGGTTAAAATATCTCAAATTTTATCAGCTCTGTTTCACCCCAAATTATTTAACAGGGGTTTTGGGGTAGCGCCCCAAGGTGAGGTCAAGTGGTAACGCCCCTTGCGTGCTCCCTGTCACAATACAAGGCAAGGTCGAGGGGAAGTGTCCCATGTTCCTGAATGAATTATTATTTAATAATGGCATCAATTGTTAATTTCTATTTCCTAATATATTGTAACCCTAATTTTGTAACTTACATGTCTTTACAAAATGGCTAAGGGTTAGGGTTTTCTACAAAAACAATTGTAGCATTTTGCAATGGTATTGAGTTGCAAGGGATTGCTAGTTGTAATTGATTCGATTTACTGGATAATAATATTGGAATCTCTGTTTGGTGAGCATAGCCCAATTTTGAGTGAACCACATTAAAATTTTCTCCTCTCTCATATTATTTCTATTATTTTTTATTCATTTGTTTTATCTTTATTTGCATATAATTGATATTTTCTACATGCAATTCCTAACAAAAATTAGTGTTCTCATTGTGAGAGAGAAGGTCACAAAAAATAAATGTACTGGGATTTGGATCCATTTAAAATTTGTGGTTTAAAAAATCATTCTAAAAATATGTGTTCGAAGAAAGAATGGAAGAAAGAATCTATGGTAGGTTATGTAAAAATGGATTGTGAATGCACCTATGGATCTAGTTGGAAAAAGCTTATAGGTGTGTTCAAAAGGTTGTACAAATGTTCATGAGTGAAGACTAATAGGAGTCATGAAATTTTTGGGTGTTCAAAAGAAATAACAGTTGGTGTAAATAATTATTCATCATGGATATTATTACACCTTACTTAAGTTTACTTAGGAAATGCATTTCATAGTAGTTTGGGTATGAGACACTTGGGTGTTTGTGCCACATTGGGAAGGTGTGTGTAGGAGAATTTCCACCTTTTATGGTGTGATCTTGTTGTTACACTCCACATTCAGTGGGTGATCCACCTCATGTGGACTATTATATTGTTTCTCCTACCTACCCACACCTATTTTCTACCTACCCTTGTTTCTTATTGATCCACATGTCATGTTTGTGTGCTCACATATCCATATAGCCTTGCCTATATAAGCAGGCTCATATTCATTGTATGTATCAATTGATGATCCAGTTGATCAGTATTTTCATCTTGACAGAATACAGTTTATTTCTATCATCTATTTTGTTCTCTCTTGTTTGTGCTTTCCATTTCCTTTTGATCTTGGCAAAATCTCACAATAACAATTGTTTTGGGTAAAAAGAAATCATTGTCTAGCAAGATATTTACATATTGTGAAGATGCATTAAGTTTTAGGATGTTTTTGAAGACTTAGAAGCAAAGAGTTTGAGAAATTTCCGTATAAATTAAGGAATCCCAACAAATGATAAAAGACCTTTGCAAATAAATAATTTGGGAAAGTCTGTAGGCATCATTATAGACAAAAGAAAAATTAACCAATGAATCTAAGAATTATGATTGCTACAATATCCATGGTAGTTGTGATTAAGAGAAAGTGGTTGAGATAGTAAAACCAACTAGCCAACCATATAGTTATCTCCATATCATCCTCTTATTCTCTTTCTCAAAATGTTGTAAAAACCTTCAAGATCATTGTTTTTAGCTATACTTACCCCTAAATGGTATGGAACAAATAGTTTGTCAAAGTGCTCATCTCCCCCTTTATAATCACAAGTAAGGGATAATGGTGTAATCCGGGAAAAGTGACCCCTTTCCTTTATTTTTCAATTCTTTATCCCGAATACATCCAATTTGCCACATTACCTCAGCAAAACCCATTTTTAGATGAAAATTGAAAGGCAATACATGTTGTTGTCTGGAAAAACCATAAATTCTGATTATGGTACTAATAAAGTATGAGATAAAGTGTTCCCAATCAAGTTCAATTCCGGGAAGAGGCACCCATTCCTTGGGCCTCACAAAGTCATGCAATTCTTTAGGAATCCTTGGTGAATTCACTCTCAACCTTGGTCCTAACCTAGAGCCAAAGTTGTTATCAGATCTTATATAGCTAGCCTCTTGTTTATCCCATGACATGTTTGTGCTCCAGAGTTGTATTGGAATCTCCTGATTATCTATTGTCCTTCTGAGGTTCATGGTACCCTCAAAATAATTTGAATTCTTTGAAAGGAACATATGCATAAGTAAATAATAGCAGGATAATTTAACACCAACAACCCGACTCTAAATGTCTAATAACCCCTCATGGATCTTTTCCTCAAGATAAGGGGAAAAGTCAAAAACTATTGTAAAATCTGGATGTTGTATCTTCATAGACATGTACATGAATTCAGGCGACATCACTATAATGGGACTAAAACCCAATACTTGGCATAAAGAGAAGAACGTAGCCTGGAAGTAATGAGTGAAAGCACCAATTGGGAACAACTCTTCTGAACTAGGACCAATATGGTATGTTGTACTTCCCACTCTGGCTAAGCACATTGGAAGGAAACTCTTTCTAATGAATTCCTTCATCGTGTTATATTCTTCCTTTTTTTCATTTAAATCTACTGGCTCTTGGCTAGGGGATGGTTCATATAAGTCAAAAATCTCTTGAAACTCCTCCCTTCTGATGGTTAATAGAATCTCCCCATCATTTCCCCTGATAACCCTTGAAACTGGGTCATATTTGTCTACAACAACCTTAAGCAAATTGACATCCATAAAAACACTCGGTACTACTAACTTGCCCAAGTCATACTGCCAAGGACTAGATAATGGGGAATTTAATTTCCTTTGTCCATATCATAGTTTCAAAATCTCTAACCCAGTTACCGGTATATTAGTATCTGCTAAATGGAATGTTTTGTCAGTTAACCCTTACTCTAGTGTTTTCCCATCAACAAACCTTTACCCCTATTTCTTATCATTTGTAGAAGGCTTTAATTGGTCTAAGAAATCATCATAAAGATTTATTTTCATATAATCCACCTCCACTGAATGTTTCCATGAGGGATCCATATTCTACAACTAGGGCTTTCTAATATATTTCCAAGTGTGGGAAAGAGGTCTTATCACAAGTTTTTTTCAATATTTAGAGTAAATTCAAACAAATATCACTATTTGCTGCTTAGCCTCTTAACCCTAGGGAAAATTGAATTTTCCTTTTGTAATGTTTTACAATTTGTAATATAAATCTATTTCAAGAACATATGGAGAGCTTAGATAAACTTACTGCTTTTGATTTTTGCTAGAAATGACAATTCTGTGTTGCAGAGGGTCGCTTCAGTCTCCTTTAGTAGTAGGAAATTCTTCAGAATTTCTATAAAGTCTTTTGTGAATGAAAAAACTTTAAGAGTATTTTAATTATCATCCAGGAAAGGACACAAATGTCTTCTTCGCAACTAATATTCATGCGAGCAAGACAACGACTCCTAGCTTTGTAATTAAGATGTTTGAAAAGTAGCAGTTGATTGTCCTCCTAGTTGGCCAATCCAACGATCATCTCCTTGTTGACTCATCACTTGTTCTTTCATCTATATCAGTGGCCCCTCAAAATTGTGATACGTCAAGATCACCTCATCTTCCTATCAAACTCCATCAATGGCCTCACTGTAGGTCTTTCTGGCAAATTCAAGACACGTGGCATCATCGTGTGATGCCACGGTCCGTAACCACCCTACAACTTCCATTGCGGGAATACAAGGGTCATCTGATCTACTCAAATTTTACCACCTAGCATACCTCTCATTGACTCTTCTTGGAATTAAAAATCAAGCACGTTTTTCCTCAGGATAAAACATCCTCATCCATTCTGAGCACGTTCAAATTGATGGGACTGTTAGTAGACCAACCTTTACCACTTGCAAATCGGTATTAAAATGCCTTCAACCGGTTGTGCTGCTAACTCTGTTGGTTTTGCTGATAACACACGACACAATCTTGTGATGCCGGGGTCATGAAAATCCTTGCATCTTTGATAAGAGGGAAGCACTAGCCGTTCGATCTATACTTTCTTTAATAGACGGTCAGGGTATTTAGTATTTGTCAAACTTAGGAAAATATAAGCGTCGGCAAAATTGTTTAGAACAGGATCGTTAGTAGGAAATTTATGCACTTGACTTAGGGAAATATATTTTATGAACCGGTTAACCAACATTTTGCCTAGAGAATAAGATGGCCCGCTCATGGAAAGGGTGCCATCAATTTTAAGTGAGAAAAAGGTAACATCAACATATATCAAGGACCAAAAACTCACTTTCAAACCACCTTTTAATCATAAAATACACAAGCCTTAAAGCCCTAAACCCTGATAACTTGACCAAGGGCGAAATAAAACTAGGATGACCAAATTTTGTAAGACATAAATTGAAGGTCCTATCACCACCCAAAACTTCTGTAGAAATTGGTGATGAAATAATTAAACATGGCATGTTGAAGAATGCTGAGTTTTATTATGATAAATTAGAGGTTGATGAACAAAGATAGGTAGAGGAAGCAGTCTTGTTATACTTACATATCTATAAGAAAGCATTAATATAGAGAAAATCAAATACCGGTTGAGTTATATAAAATTTTTGATGCTAGAAGATTATCTACTATGCAAGAAGATAAACGCATTAAAATGTAAGAAATTTTAGCTATCTATGTTAGCATAGCTTTAGATGAGATGGAAAAGACAATTGAGGCTGCAGATAGAAAGGTTTTCAATAGCAAACATAGAGTAACTAGCTTGATGCTAGAGAGAATGAATGAAGTAATAAAGGAAACATAGAAAGCATGGATCAATTATTTGGGAGAACATAGAGGACTCTTTACTTCACCAGAGACCAAAACTGATATTGTAGATACACCAGTTGAAGGGAAAGAAAAAGGGATTCTGGGTACTCCATCCTTAGTTTTGAAAAATATCAAAATAGTGGAAATTGAGCCACCGGTAAACACAATTGTATAGACAAATACTGAGACACTGCTTAAAACTGGGAATGAACAAGATTAAATTATACAGTATAGTAATGTATAGGTTGAGGATACTATTCCTAGAGAGAAACCGACAGTTGCATAGACTGCACCAGGTGGCAAAGCCACCAGTGCAAGTGAGGAGGTAATAAAGGATAAATAATCAGAGGAGATTCAAAACCAAATGGGATACTTATGTGGAATTACTGGAGAAAGGTTATCCAGAAATTTTGAAATTGGTCAAGCTCCATTAAGACAATTTTGGAGGTATTCAATGTACAGTTCTTATTCTTTGACGTTATTTTTAAATTTTTTGGCATTGATGTCAAAGGGGGAATAGTACAGATGTGAAAAAGAATTGCATACATTAGGGGGAGTTACAGAGTTTTTTGAGTTTTGGAAATAAGGATTACTTTGCAAATTCAGCTCAAGGGGAGCAGGGCTCGATGAAACTAGCAGATTAAACCATGATCGCTTTTTTGCATGAGTGTTGCCATCAATTCCAAAGGGGGAGATTGTTTGGCAATTCACACTCTATATATTGGTTTCACTATGTTTTAATTGATGGCAACAGGATTTTGGGTTCCAACTTCATATGGTGTACCAGCAGGCGCTTCACAGACTCTACACTAGCACCGAGACCGGTAGACAGAAGATTTCTTTGGTCACCAACAATACAGGCCGACATGGTATAGTAAAGGTTATTGGTATTGGAGTCTAACATATCTTAGATCCAGCATCGAAAATTTGTTTTAATCCTTATATATTTATGTTATCTAGTCGACATGTAAACTAATATTGTATATATCTTTGTAATCTAGCATAAGGCATTAAAATTGTATAGGATATATAGGGCAGATTAATTAGATCATTTTGATAGATTAAGGATATGGATGTAATGGATCATGATGCGAATGTAATGTAATGTGAAATATATCAAAGATTTTATACGTGAGGAATTTATTATAACGATTGTTTCGGTAAAGGGGTTTACGGTTTTAGACCGAAAGAGACAGAGCTTAAATAGGAACTTTATTCTGGCATAGGGATGCTATCTTAACAGTTCACACTTCTCTGGATTGTTGTCAGGAATTTTATGTAGTCAGTGAGACTCTTATTGTGATTGAGTAGTGTGCTCTAGGTTGTAAGTCTTCCTACAAGTGCAGGCACGTCATATATTGTAATATCTCTTCATATGGCCAGTGAATTGATATTGTGGGTCACAAATCCCATCGTGGTTTTTCCTCTTTGAGGTTTGCCATGTATAAATCTGTGTGTTATGATACTCATTTATGTTTTTGGCTTATTTTTTGTATTACTTCTTTCAATTCTATTTACACAGGTATACCGATTGGTGTATGATTGTTTTGTTAAGGCTAAAATCTACTATTTTGGTATAACACTGAATCACCCCCCCATCTCAATGTTATTGGTTTCCAAAACATTTATATAGAAACTATATTATAAAATACTTTTCTACTAATTATTTAAATTTTAAAGGTTTGAAATACAAATGTTTTTTTACATCTTGCAATTGTTCATAATACTTCAATATAACCTTTATCATTTATAAATTCTACTCCGATGTGCACCTTGAAATTTGATATATAAATTACCCCATGTTTGTAAAATATTACTTTTCATGTTAGTGATTATTTTTACTTTATCATGGATTTATATATTAAATCATAGGCACATCAAATCTAGGGAGAATATAATGGTGAAAAATATATAAATATATTAGATCAAAAGATTGTAAGGTACTTCTGAGCTTCTCCTAGCAGTCATTTATCTATTTGTCAATAACAAAGGTGAATTTTAAAAAAATGAGACAAGATTTATATAGTTTACCGTCTTTTGACAATGTGTTTGAAATGGTCTACATTCTCTCATTCAATGTCACCATTTCATCTTCAATCATTTTCAAGAATGTCTATTTTCCCACTTCCTTAAATCTGTCCAAAACTTTATGTGTAGCCATTTTCTCCAAACAGTCAAAATTGTTGTTTACATTGTTAATCAACTAAATCAATTTATGGAAGGGGCTATTATCTGAATCTAGTTTTACATTTGTAGCCACCTTGTGTGAAACATCAATAGACATTAAAATTAGCTTTTTATCTTCAATTTTAGATTTCACCTAGTCTTGGCTGGCTTGAACTTGGACTGTAGCAGCAAGCATAAGCTTCTCTCAAGGAAATAACTTACCAGGATCAACTAGCCCATCAAGATTGATCTAGGGTGAAATGCCTATTACTAGAGGAGTGGCAATTGCTGGATTGACTATACCTTTGCTTGTCTCCACCTTAGCTATCTCAGCTTCTCCTAACCTAGCATCCTTCTGTTGAATCTCAGGGCTTGCAGTGCTATCAGTCACCAAACAATTGTCACCAGTCTCAATATCAAATGTGGTGTTACCTTGGTCTTTTGGTTGATCCTCAGGATAAGTTTCAACCTTTCGACTTCAGGAATCACCTTGTTTGTCATTCGAATGAGATGATTTAAAGGCATCCTTGTACAGAGGGTCATTCTAAATTATCTTCTTCCAAATTTCCTCTCTCTTTTCTCACCTCCTCAATATTACCAATCATTATCCTATTTATTCTATTTTAACTTTTGAATCTTTTTTTATTGGCTTCTTCAAGCAATTTGTTAACTTCATCATGAGTTATACATGTATATCTATTAATAAGTGCTTTCTCCTTTATGTCTTTATCCATTTTACTTACATTCATCCTTCTAGCATCTATAATACTATATAGGTCCTTTGGAGTGGACTTCTCTAAGTCAATAAATGTCTTACTAAAACTATGTAAATACAATACTACGGCTTCCTCTACCTTTCTTTGATGACCGCTATCAAAACTATCAAAATTTGCATGAAGATTCTTCAAATTTCCATCCACTGATATCTCATCTATCAACCAGTTTGCTAATAGTGCAAGAATTATTGTATTCTTACCTTCTATATTTCCAAAATCAAGGTCCTTGTCCAATTGACTTTTGACCTGTCTACTTCTTTCGGGTCTTCCGGAGGCAACAGGATTTGACTTGATCTTTTTGGTGTGCTAATCTCCACCAGATTGGGCATTTCTCACCTATTCGACAAAATTACCTCTTTTCTTTTCTTTTCCTTCCTCTTCCTTAGATTACATTTTTGAGTCCACCAAAGATACAACAACATATGTTCTTTTAGGTTTTTCTTTTTGTTTCAACACACCTTATCCGGATGGGGTAAGCTTTGTAGGTTGTGCCATCGAAGAAAGAATTTAATTAGTTGCCTCCTTTTGAGAATATTTCTATCTAGCCTTCTTCACCTCCTCCTTGGTGAATCTCATCTAAGTAGCTACTTCTTCTGCCATCTTTGATACCTTTCTCTTTCGGGTAATAGTAGTGAATTGCTGGCGCAAACTAAGGTCCTTTTCTTTAAATATCCCAAATCTCCCTTACTTTGGATACACCAATTGGGAAAAACTCTTCTAAACTAGGACCAATATGGTATGTTGTACTTCCCACTCTGGCTAAGCACATTGGAAGGAAACTCTTTCTAATGAATTCCTTCATCATGTTATATTCTTCCTTTTCTTCATTTAAATCTACTGGTACTTGGCTAGGGGATGGTTCATATAGGTCAAAAATCTCTTGAAACTCCTCCCTTCTGATGGTTAATAGAATCTCCCCATCATTTCCCCTGATAGCCCTTGAAACTGGGTCATATTTATCTACAACAACCTTAAGCAAATCGACATCCATAAAAACACTGGGTACTACTAACTTGCCCAAGTCATACTGCCAAGGACTAGATAATGGGGAATTTAATTTCCTTTGTTCATATCACAGTTTCACTGAATGTTTCCATGAGGGATCCATATTCTACAACTAGGGCTTTCTAATATATTTCCAAGTGTGGGAAAGAGAACTAGGACTTATCACATGTTTTTTTCAATATTTAGAGTAAATTCAAACAAATATCACTATTTGTTGCTTAGCCTCTTAACCTTAGAGAAAATTGAATTTTCCTTTTGTAATGTTTTACAATTAGTAATATAAATCTATTTCGAGAACATATGGAGAGCTCAGATAAAATTACTACTTTTGATTTTTGCTAGAAATGACAATTCTATGTTGCAGAGGGTCGCTTCAGTCTCCTTTAGTAGCAGTAAATTCTTCAGAATTTCTATAAAGTCTTTTGTGAATGAAAAACCTTTAAGAGTCTTTTAATTATCATCCAAGAAAGGACACAAATCTCTTTTCCGCCATTAATATTCATGTGAGCGAGACAATGACTCCTAGGTTTGTAATTAAGATGTTTGAAAAGTAGCAGTCGATCATCCTCCTAGTTGGCCAATCTAATGATCATCTCCTTGTTGACTCATCACTTGTTCTTTCATCTTTATCAGTGGCCCCACGAAATTGTGATACATCAGGATCACCTAATCTTCCTATCGAACTCCATCAATGGCCCCACTGTAGGTCTTTCTAGAAAATTCAGGACACGTGGCATCATCGTGTTATGCCACGGTCCATAACCACCCTACAACTTCCATTGCAGAAATACAAGGGTCATCTGATCTACTCAAATTTTACCACCTAGCATACTTCTCATTGACTCTTCTTGGAATAAAAAATTGAGCACCTTTTTCCTCAGGATAAAACATCCTCATCCATTCTGAGCATGTGCAAATTGATGGGACTATTAGTAGACTGACCTTTACCACCTGCGAATAAGTACTAAAATGCCTTCAACCGGTTGCGCTGCTAACTCTACTAGTTTTCACTGATAACACATGACACAATCTTGTGATGTTGGGGTCATGAAAATCTTCATATCTTTGATCAGAGGGAAGCACAAGCCATTCAATCTATCCTTTCTTTAACAGACGGTCGGTGTATTTAGTATTTGTCAAACTTAGGAAAATATATGTGTAGGCATAATTGTTTAGAACAGGATCGACAGTAGGAAATTTATGCACTTGACTTAGGGAAATATATTTTATGAACCACTTAACCAAGATTTCGCCTAGAGAATAAGATGGCCCCGCTCATGGAAATGGTACCCTCGATTTTTAGTGAGAAAAAGGTAACAACAACATATATCAAGGACCAAAAACTCACTTTCAAACCACCTTTTAATCATAAAATACACAAGCCTTAAAGCCCTAAACCTTGATAACTTGACCAAGGGTGAAATAAAACTAGGATGACCAAATTTTGCAAGACATAAATTGAAGGTCCTATAACCACCCAAAACTTCTATAGAAATTGTTGATGAAATAACTAAAGATGGCATGTTGAAGAATGCTGAGTTTTATTATGATAAATTAGAGGTTGATGAACAAAGATAGGCAGAGGAAACAATCCTGTTATACTTACGTATCTATAAGAAAGATTTAATAGAGAGAAAATCAAATACTGGCTGAGTTATATAAAATGTTAGATGCTAGAAGATTATCTACTATGCAAGAAGATAAACACATTAAAATGTAAGAAGTTTTAGCTATCTGTGTTACTATAGCTTTAGATGAGCTGGAAAAGACAATTGAGGCTGTAGATAGAAAGGTTTTCAATAGCAAACATAGAGTAACTAGCTTGATGCTAGAGAGAATGAATGAAGTAATAAAGGAAACACAGAAAGCATGGATCAATTTTTTGGGAGAACACAGAGGACTCTTTACTTCACCAGAGACCAAAACTGATATTGTAGATACACTGGTTGAAGGGAAAGAAAAAGGGATTCTGGGTACTCCATCCTTAGTTTTGAAAAATATCAAGATAGTTGAAATTGAGCCACTGGTAAACATAATTGTATAGACAAACACTGAGACACTGCTTAATACTAGGAATGAACAAGATAACATTGTACAGTATAGTAATGTATAGGTTGAGGATACTATTCCTAGAGAGAAACCGATAGTTGCATAGACCGCACCAAGTGGCGAAGCCACCGGTGCAAGTGAGGAGGTAATAAAGGATAAATAATCAGAGGAGATTCAAAACTGACTAGGATACTTATGTGGAATTACTGGAGAAAGGTTATCCAGAAATTTTGAAATTGGTCAAGCTCCAATAAGACAATTTTTGAGGTATTCAATGTATAGTTCTTATTCTTTGACATTAATTTTAAATTTTTTGGCATTGATGTCAAAGGGGGAATAGTACAGATGTGAAAAATAATTGCATACATTAGGGGGAGTTATAGAGTTTTTGGAGTTTTTGAAATAAGGAGTATTTTGCAAATTCAGCTCAGGGGGAGCAGGGCTCGATGAAATCGATAGATTAAACCATGACCACTTTTTTGCATGAGTGTTGCCATCAATTCCAAAGGGGGAGGTTGTTTGCAATTCACACTCTATATATTAGTTTCACTATGTTTTCTTTGATGGCAACATGATTTTGGGTTACGGCTTCATATGGTTTACTAGCAGGCACTTCACAAACTCTACACTGGCACCGACACCGGTAGACAAAAGATTTCTTTGGTCACCGACAATATAGGCTGACATGGTATAGTAAAGGTTATTGTTATTGGAGGCTAACATATCTTAGATCCAGCATAAGAAATTTGTTTTAATCCTTATATATTTATGTTATCTGGTCGACATGTAAACTAATATTGTATATATCTTTGTAAGCTAAAATAAGGCATTAAAATTGTATAGGGTATATAGGGCAGATTAATTAGATCATTTTGATAGATTAAGGATATGGATGTAATGGATCATGATGCGAATGTAATGTAATGTGAAATATATCAAAGATTTTGTATGTGAGGAATTTATTGCAAGGATTGTTCTAGTAAAGGGGTTTACGGTTTCAGACCGAAAGAGACAGAGCTTAAACCGGAACTTTATTCTAGTATAGGAGATGCTATCTTACCAGTTCACACTTCTCCAGATTGTTGTCTGGAATTTTATGTAGTCAGTGAGAGTCTTATTGTGATTGAGTAGTGTGCTCTAGTTTGTAAGTCTTCCTACAAGTGTAGGCTCATCATATATTGTAATAACTCTTCATATGGCCAGTGAATTGATATTATGGGTCACAAATCCCACCGTGGTTTTTCCTCTTTAAGGTTTTCCACATATAAATCTGTGTGTTATGATACTCATTTATGTGTGTGGCTTATTTTTTGCATTACTTCTTTAAATTCTATTTATACCAGTATACCAGTTGGTGTATGATTGTTTTGTTAAGGCTAAAATCTACTATTTCGGTATAACACTGAATCATCCCCCCATCTCAATGTTATTGGTTTCCAAAACATTTATATAGAAACTGTATTATAAAATACTTTTCTACTAATTATTTAAATTTTAAAGGTTTGAAATACAAATGTTTTTTTACATCTTGCAATTGTTCATAATACTTCAATATAACCTTTATCATTTATAAATTCTACTCCGATGTGCACCTTGAAATTTGATATATAAATTACCCCATGTTTGTAAAATATTACTTTTCATGTTAGTGATTATTTTTACTTTATCATGGATTTATATATTAAATCATAGGCACATCAAATCTAGGGAGAATATAATGGTGAAAAATATATAAATATATTAGAACAAAAGATTGTAAGATACTTGTGAGCTTGTCCTAGTAGTCATTTATCTGTTTGTCAATATCAAAGGTGAATTTAAAAAAAATGAGACAATATTTATGTAGTTTACCATCTTTTGACAATGTGTTTGAAACGGTCTGCAGTCTCTTATTCAATGTGAACATTTCGACTTCAATCATTTTCAAGAATGTCTGTTTTCCCACTTCCTTAAATCTGTCCAAAACTTTATGTGTAGCCAGTTTCTCCAAACAGTTAAAATTGTTGTTTACATTGTTAATCAACTAAATCAATTTATGGAAGGGGCTATTATCGGAATCTAGTTTTACATTTGTAGCCACCTTGTGTGAAACATCAATAGACATTAAAATTAGCTTTTTATCTTCAATTTTAGATTTCACCTAGTCTTGGCTGGCTTGAACTTGGACTGTAGCAGCAAGCATAAGCTTCTCTCAAAGAATTAACTTACCAAGATCAACTAGCCCATCAAGATTGATCTAGGGTGAAATCCCTATTACTAGAGGAGTGGCAATTGCTGGATTGACTATACCTTTGCTTGTCTCCACCTTAGCTATCTCAGCTTCTCCTAACCTAGCATCCTTCTGTTGAATCTCAGGGCTTGCAGTGCTATCAGTCACCAAAGAATTGTCACCAGTCTCAATATCAACTATGGTGTTACCTTGGTCTTTTGGTTGATCCTCAGGATAAGTTTCAACCTTTCGACTTCAGGAATCACCTTGTTTGTCATTCGAATGAGATGATTTAAAGGCATCCTTGTACAGAGGGTCATTCTAAATTATCTTCTTCCAAATTTCCTCTCTCTTTTCTCACCTCCTCAATATTACCAATCATTATCCTATTTATTCTATTTTAACTTTTGAATTCCTTTTTATTGGCTTCTTTAAGCAATTTGTTAACTTCATCATGAGTTATACATGTATATCTATTAATAAGTGCTTTCTCCTTTATCTCTTTATCCATTTTACTTGCATTCATCCTTCTAGCATCTATAATACTATATAGGTCCTTTGGAGTGGACTTCTCTAAGTCAATCAATGTCTTACTAAAACTATGTAAATACAATACTACGGCTTCCTCTACCTTTCTTTGATGACCACTATCAAAACTGTCAAAATTTGCATGAAGATTCTTCAAATTTCCATCCACTGATATCTCATCTATTAGCCAGTTTGCTGATAGTGGAGGAATTATTGTATTCTTAGCTTCTATATTTCCAAATTCGAGGTCCTTGTCCAATTGACTTTTGACCTGTCTACTTCTTTGGTGTCTTCCAGAGGCAGCAGGATTTGACTTGATCTTCTTAGTGGGCTAATCTCCACCGGATTGGGCATTTCTCACCTATTCGACAAAATTATGTCTTTTCTTTTCTTTTCCTTCCTCTTCTTTAGATTACATTTTTTAGTCCACCGAAGATAAAACAACATATGTTCTTTTAGGTTTTTCTTTTTGTTTTGACACACCTTATCCGGATGGGGTAAGCTTTGTAGGTTGTACCATCAAAGAAAGAATTTAATTAGTTGCCTCCTTTTGAGAATATTTCTATCTAGCCTTCTTCACCTCCTCCTTGGTGAATCTCATCTAAGTAGCTACTTCTTCTACCATCTTTGATACCTTTCTCTTTTAGGCAAGAGTAGTGAATTGCTGTCACAAACTAAGGTCCTTTTCTTTAAATATCCCAAATCTCTCCTACTTGGGATACACCAATTGACTCAAGAGATGTTTTGCATAACCTTCAAGTATAACAGAGTCAACTTCATACCCATGGACATGATCTACACAATTTGGTACTCCACTACTTCCATCAAGCATTGATCCTTATCGACCATAAATAAAATGGTTTGCTCATACTTCTCAACAACCTGCTTAGGAATCATTTCCCTATTTTTCATTGAGGCTTGGGAGGTTTGGAAGTATCCCAGAGGGAAGATATTCTCATAGTACCATCACCAATTTCCCACAGACCTTCCTTGATCTGCATGGCCAATGGTCTATCATAGGCCCATTGGACCTTGCCATTTATATTGGGTATCTCTTGAAAGAAGTATTGTGCCAGGAAAATAAAGAGTGTACCATATTTAAATGTATGCCTTTTGTCCTCCTTTATCTTCTTTAGATTGCTTAATAATTCATTTCGAAGTGTCATGCACATGTCATTCATGGAAAGATAGGGGGAGAGAGAGATGGATAAAGAGAGAGAGATGGAAAGGGGGAGATAGAGGGAGGGATAGAGGGAGAGAATAGAGATAGAGGGCAGAACAAAGAAGGGGACTCAGAGAGAGAGATGATCAGATATAGACACCTAAGAGAGGGAGAGAGAGAGAGAGAGAAAGATAGAGACCAAAGAGATAAACAGAGGGGAGGTGAGAGAGAGAGAAAGATAGTGTGCAAAGAGAGGGACAAAGAGAGAGTAAGAAAGAAAGGGAGAGAAGGAGGGAGAGAGAGAGAGAGAGAGAGAGAGAGAGAGAGAGAGAGAGAGAGAGAGAGAGAGAGAGAGAGAGAGAGAGAGAGAGAGAGAGAGACATGAAATAAAGGGAGATTGAGATAGAGAGATAAAGAATGAGAGGGAGAGAGAGAGAGAGAGAGAGAGAGAGAGAGAGAGAGAGAGAGAGAGAGAGAGAGTTAAGTGAAAAATAGAAAGGGAGGGGTGGAGGTAGGGAGAGAGTGGAAAAGAGATACACTTGACAAAGGAGGAGAGTGAGAGAGAGAGAGAGAGAGAGAGAGAGAGAGGGGAGAGAGACTTGAGAGAAAGAGGAATGGATCGAGATGGGGAGATTGAATGAGAGTTATAGGGAACAAAATACTTGATAGAGCTAGAGAAAGGGAGGGGGAGGGAGAGAAAGATAATGGGAGAGAGAGACACTGAAGAGAGGGGGAGAGAGTGAGAGATAGAGATATTTGAGAGAGGAAGAGAAAGAGAGAGATAGAGAAAAGAGAGAAAGAGGGTGAGGGAGATGAGAAAGAGAGGGAGAGATACGTAAGATAGATAAGAAAGTAGAGAAGGACAGGTTTATGAGATAAATAGGTAGGGGTTGAGGAAGAGAGAGGGAGAATGTAGGGAAGAGACGAGAGAGTTAATACTGATATGAGCATGCTTATTACTAAAATTTGACTAAGTTTAAAATTTATAAGAATACTCAAAAAACTAGAATCTTCATTATAACTCTTAGAGATCTGGAACCACTCTCAAACATCTTGACAATATCTAAGAAACATTAAAGACAAAGAGAAATGCCACTTATACTAAAATATTATATTTTATGTATGTATCCTACCAAAAAACCTAATGAAACACTAAATCAACTGCATACAAGTCCATATTACTAATTTAAATTTTATTGATATACAAACGCATATGTATTTTACAAACTAAAACTGTGTACGGGGTTTTAGTTTCTAAACCGCATACATGATTAGTATACTTTAAACCCCATACACTATTTAGCTTCAGTCAGGCTTGGCAAAAAGAGCCTAAACTTCTATAAGGGGTTTCTAAAATTTGAAATACCCTGCCTACATTTTGTGTTTTTTCATGTTTTTTTGGGGTGTGTCCACTTTTTTGCATACCATCTTGGTGCACACACGGAATATTGATATTGAAAATGATTGAAAACAACTATCTTGACATTGGCTAGGGTTAAAATGATGTCCAATTAAATTAAGAGTTGATAAAGATCATGAAACGACAATTGAGATTGATGTCAAGAAGACCTAATTCAAATTTGAGAAAATGGGATCGAATAGGAAAAAAATGCAAAATAATGACACAATTACAACAATTACACGTCATCCCCAATTTACTACTCGTTAAATAAATTTGTTTTTCTTTTATAACATTCTATCTTTTTAAAACTGAAATAATGGGGCTTCATTTCATATGGAATCCTTTCTTTTCTGCCACATCATCCCCAATTTATTACTGCTGGTTAAAATAAATGTGTTTTCTTTTGATAACATTCTATCTTTTTAAAACTGAAATAATGGGGCCTCATTTCTGCTATTTAAATATATGTGTTTTTCTTTTGATTACATTCTATCTTTTTAAAACTGAAATAATCGGGCTTCATTTCTATCTTGCCTCATTAATAAAAAAAATTAGTTTTCTAAATTTTATTTATTATATTTTTCAATCTATTAATATAACTAATGTTATTATTATTATAAGCCTTCTTCAATCTATCAAATCTAATAATTCTATCATCTTAATTCTATTTTAAGATTAACAAATCTATTTTTAAGTAACATAAAATGAATATCAATATATTTCAAAGATTCTAACATTTCTTCAAATTATTTAAATTATAAAAAAATTAATTTAATTTAATTTAATAATACTTAAATCTCAAAACTAATAAACTTTTTTATAATAAACCAAAATAACTTCAAAAATGATCAACTAAGCATGTACAATTTAAAAAAATTTAAAATGAAATTATAATAAATAACATTAATTACTTAATGAAAAGTATAATGCTAGGTTGTTGGAGGGGGCCTTCCTAAAAAATAGAGCTTGGGTTGGAGAAGGAGCTGCTGAGATTTAACTCCCAAAAGAAGTTGTTAAACTCCAAAATTTAAGGAAACCACTGATCTCATGAATATAAGATTTTTGTATGTGCATAATAAAAACAAGTAAAAGTAATTTATTTCCCTCCAAAACTATTTTTCTAATAGAAATTAAATTAACAAAAGATTGTGTATGTGCATAATAAAAACAAGAAAAATTTATTTCCATCTATAACTATTATTTAATAAAAATTAAATTTAGATGTTTAACAAGTAGGATGCCTCTATTTTTGAAAAAGATCTTAAATAATCTTACAACACAATTTTTTTATATTTATAAAACCCCATCTTCTTTAAAATAGAGTTTAAACCCCTCTCATGTAAATCATTCCATGATATCTTTTCAGTCTCTTATTCTCTTAATAAAGAGAGAAAATTCTAGGAATACTAAGAATACCTCTTATAGAAGAAAGAAGAATGATTGGGTACAATAGTAATGTTTATTCTCTAAATAAAGAGAGAGAAAATACTAGGAATACTAAGAATACCTCCTATAGAAGAAAGAAGAATGATTGGGTACAATAGTAATGTTTATGGTGATGTGCAGGCAGAGCAGCACACAAAACTATTATCAGTTTGCTGACAACACTTTTGGGTAGGGTGATAAGGCATGGTGTCTTTATTGCATCCGTACAACTGCCACATGGTTGCGCAGTGACTGAATCCCTGCATTTCAATTAAAAGAAGAAATATTTCATGAAGAAAAAGATTACATTTAAACTGACCATTCCCATTAGATGTTTCTAAGCAAACATCTAACTATTGTTGCAGACCAGCACACAAAGCTATTATGGTGTCTTTACTGCATCCCGTACAACTGCCAGATTGAAATTCAATTGTTTAGAGATTGAAATGCATTTAATTGGCAAGGTTTTCAAATACTCTCTGAGATGTTTCTATTGTTTCTATTGTTGTAAAATAGTATTGAATCTTGATATTAGATATACAAATGATGAACATGAATCAGTTGTCTTTTTTTGTCTTTAAATAATTATTTGTTCCCAAAGGTTAGCAAGCTCTTCCAAATTTGACGTTGCATAATTCAATTTCATTATATTATTTAATAATCTTATTTATTTTGAAATTAGAGACTATATTACATATACATATTAATATTATAATTTTTTAAATTATATATAAAAATAAAGATTTAACATTTATAATAGACAAAGAAAACTTGTATGAATATATCTCACCCATCACTGTAATTAGTGAAAGAAAAATAAGAAGAATAAGAATGCAAGCATACAATGAAGAGCCCATCACAACTCCTTTGCCTGCCATTTGTTTTGAAATTACAAAATTATATGCAATGATAATAAAGAAGTATTTATATATTAAAAGCATGAATTATTTAGGGAAGTTCTGCATTTTCTCTCAACACATTGGAAACAAGACAAGTATTTATATATTAAAAGCCTGAATTATTTAGGTAAGTTCTTCATTTTCTCTCAACACATTGGAAACTTTCTTGTTTGAAATTCAATTGTGTAGAGATTGAAATGCACACATTGGAAACTTTGTTGTTTGAAATTCAATTGTGTAGAGATTGAAATACATTTAATTGGCAAGGTTGTCAAATACTCTGAGAGATGCTTCTATTGTTTCTATTGTTGTAAAATAGTATTGAATCTTGATATTAGATATACAAATGATGAACATGCATGAGTTCTAATTTTTTTTTTAGGTTGCATTTAAATAATTATTTCTTTCGCGGTAAACTATTTTGAATGATGAAGATACATAATATTCAAAATATCCGAATCATACTTAATATTTCATTCTATAGATAAAATTTCTAATTAATTTTTTCCTTTAAAAAGTTATTTTATTAACTTAATTATTATTATTAAGAATTAATTTATTTTACTTTAGAACTATGTTTTTTTAGTTAAAATAAATTTTAAATAATATATATTTAAACATTTATACCAGCTATATTATAAATGCCTATTTATTAAATATTTAAATTTTTAATGTTTTAAATAAATAATATATATTTACATCTTATAATTGTTCATTATACTTTCATATAGCCTTTATCATTTATCAATTCTAATTCCACATTGTTAGTCCACCTGTAAGTTTTCCTTTTAAAAAAATATATTCCAATTTGCGGGTTATCTTGAAAAAAGTCAGTTGTTCCGTTCTTTGTCACCAAATTTTCAAATGTGTTCACTTGGTCTTCGGTCATTGAATTTTTGAACCCATTAAATCTCGTGTTCAAGTAGTTCAAGGGTTCAATGTTCAAAATGCCTTTTTAGTGGGTCACAGTAATGCATTGTTATATGAAGAGCGAAAGTCTTTCTTTTTATGTTAAGTCGATATGCGGTCTTGAACTTTGAACCAAATTTCAAGTGGTTCAAGAGGTTCAAGGTTCACTTTAATTATTCCTTTTCTTTGTCGCTCGTTCCTAGTGTTGTTTGTGTGCTGAACATTACTATTTTATTACCTAAATGAACTTGAACCATTGAACCTCCTGTTCAAGTGGTTCAAGGTTCATAAGTTCTTTTCAAACTAATCTGAAAAGCTTTTTGGTGGAAATAAAAGCGGTGTGACAAGAAAGAATATTCCCTTATTTAGCTTTCTGAAATTCTAAATGTGGAAAGTAATCATGAAAATATCAAATTTCCTGTGTAGAAGTCATGGCTAATTAAGAAGGTGTCAAGTTTGTTATTTTACCATTAATTCGCATGCTTGAAGTAAATCATGATGAAGCATGTGCAACCCTATTGATATTTCCCCATCTGATTAAAGGAAGATGTATAAGTTTATTTCCATATTTTGGAAGGTCACAGTTGCCTGACTTCAATTAATTGGAGGCATCGAAGGTAAATCCAACACTGTTCTCTAGAAGAATTTCCAGTTTTCATGGTGTTATCGGGTAAGTTCAGTTGTCTTCTCCTATGTTCTGTTTCTTTGTGCATTGAAGTTTTATCAGTATGGAAAAGGGGAAGATCTGAAAAAATTGTTGGGGTAGCATATTGTATTGTTGTTAGAATTTCTTGGTTAAGGGAATACATAGTTAAAATGAGGCTTGTGCTACCAAAGCTTGACTGAACCTCATGTTTAGTATCCTGCTAGAAATGGAAGACACCTCCTTAGTTCATGCAGATTTGGGGAATTTCCTTGAAAGGACTAAGAATCCTTAGGCTGGGTCGCTAATGGAGAAGATAGTTAAGAGTGGTCTTGTGGAAGCTGCTGCATCTCCATTAGTTACACCGTGTCTAGATTTAGTCTTGACTTGTATGAACAGATATGATTCTGAGAACAGATATATCAGAACTAGTGATGGTGAAGTGTTAGTCCATATTAATAGGGAAATGGTGATGGCGACAATGGGTATTTCGCATAAAGAGGATTATGATGATTGGACCATTGGAAATTCATACGCCTATTTCTTAGAGAAGAAGAGCAAGCACAAAAGTATAATTGCAAGAAATTGGCTCTTGAGGGTTCAGAAAGGAGGATCAGGACTACCCAAACTGTTAACTAGAGAATACCTCATCACTGAGGTGCAGGACATTGTTGTGGTTTTAAAAAGGGTGAAAGGGAATTCACATTCCTTCTATTGGGAAGATTGGATGTACTTTTTCATCCAAGTGGTTCTATCTAGTGTCAGATTTCTGGATTGGTCTCAGGTGATTGTAGAGAGGCTTTACGAGGGGCTAAGCAACTTTGTGGGTATGACTTGGTTTTACATGTCTTCTTACCTATTTTATATTTTGTCCTGCACAAAGGATTGGCCTAGATTACCTAATGAATGTTGGATTGATGGAATGAGGGTTTATGATTTTTACCCTTTGCTGTGATAACAGAGATATGTTGAACAAATTGACAGATGGAATGAAGTCTTTGCGGGAAGACTGGCCTTTGAACTCCAGGGTGATGCCAACAAGAGAATGTCCACAGAGGCTATGGAATTTGTGAGTATTTATGGAAGCTTCTTTATCTAGTTTCCACAGTTTACTTACATACAGGTAGGTGGTTTTGAAGGCCAACCATTCAAATTACCTAGGTATGCCTTTGATAGCTTCGTACTTACAGAGGTGAGTAGGGAGCTAGCCCATATAGAAAAAAGACTAGGGGCAAAGGGATAATCCAAGGTGGCATTTCTCATTGATCTTGGGTATTACAGCTGCAAATCAGTATCAGATGCTTTGAATCTGGAACTAGAGTTTAAAAGGATGAATCTATAGCTATATGTAGCTATGTGAAGTTTTGACAGCAAAGGTTATGCAAGGGAGAACCTTAACATAGACAGTCATTTATGCCATGAACCCTAGATGGAAGATTATAGGGAAAATTGCATGGATGAGCATGAAGTGAGAAAGAGGCTGTGGTCAACATTCACTTGTGATAGATAGTTGTCTTGAGGCTCCCAATTAATACATCAGGTGTGTTGGAAGATACAGAGGAAGATGTCATGGACCCTGAGTTTGGTACTGAGATTGAATGGAAACCGATTCTAGAAATTGACTGGAACAAAAAAGAAGATGATAGCATTCAAACAGGACCTTCAATGTTGTCAGGAGAATAGAGAGATGGTTGAGGAAACCAAAATTCAAGGAGGGTCCTTCCATGTCCCCACATGAATCAATAAGTGATTCACACATCCTGGTTGAATCTCCTTTTTTTTCCACTAATAAAATTACTAATATTGCAGGTGTCTCAAAGCCCATTGTAGAGAAAATACTACCAAGAAGGTCAGGAAGGTCACCATCCAGTCTAACAACTTCTCGAGTAACTCGGTGAAGAACAAAGAAGAAGAGTAGAGAGTTTGTTCTGCAATAGGTCATAGTGGATTTAGACCCCAGTGAAGAGCCTGAACAAATAATGGACCCACAAGATCAAAGTGAACCTGGGATACAAGAAGTAGATACAAATGAAGGAGTAGGAACTCAATAGGATCCCTTGAATGCCCTGGTAATCATTACTTCCCCCGATACACAGGTCACCCCGCTACTTAAACGATTTACCAATGCTCCAAAATGGCTAGAAGTCGCCATTGGAAAGAAAAGGAGTATGGTGCCGGTCACCATCCCATTAGAGGACATGGTTAGTAAATGCTTGGGAAAAGCATTAAAGCCCAAAAATCTCAAAACACAAGCAATGCTTGATGTGGATGACACAACAGGACACTAGACAATAGAAGTGGCGAAGCCCATTCCCAGGAGAGATGAAGATAAGGCTACGGAGGAAGATTTTATTGTGGAGAAAATAGATTTGGGTGTCGCATCAAGGGTCATGGATGTAAAACATTTGGAATCTTCTACAAAGAGGATAATCTCCAGGACTTGGAAAGTTGAAAAAGAAAAGAGAGAAATGAAACAAATGGTTGCATAAATGGCAGAGTACATCAATGCTATTCATAATCCAAATTCTCAACCATTGTCACAAATACCATTGTCATTTGACCCCAAGTCTCCAACAAACGAGAAGATGCTTAATCAAGTTCAAAGGAATAGGGTAGTGAGGAAGATGTTTAACAAATGGCAATATCTAATAATTTAACAAGGATCAGAATATATTACTAATCTGGTCAAGGTTTATAAAGATGCAGAAACTGTGATTAAAGAACTTGAGCTGGAGACAGTCGCCTAGGAAAAGGAAAGGGTTAAGTGGGTAGCGATCCTCGCACAAATGAATGATGTTCAAAAGTATGGAGTTGCGATGTTCTTAACTAAGAAACTAGTGGAGAACCTAGATGATAATGTGTTATATGTGTCAAAGAAAAATGTGGAATGGCACAACTCAATCATCGGGTAGGGCCATGAAGAATCCACTAAGCTACTCACGGGACTGACTGATTTGATTGACACTATACAGAAGGACCTCAAATGTATTGATATTCAACTCATGAAGGAGGGAGCTAAAGTGATTGAGGAAGTTGTAGACATGATTAAAGTCTTTCAAGATAGAGTTCATTCTATTCAGACCAAAAAATCTTTGACTGTCAATGACTTCTCGAAAGTAGAAAGGATTGAATCAATACTCATTGTTTGTTCGGATCACTTGGAGGTTCACAAAGTAAAGGTCACACAGGTGAATATGGACAAGGAACTATGGAAATAGAGGATCATACACATTGGCCTGCCCTATTTACAAGTTATCCTGAACTTTTCGACCACACACCTAGAATAGCGAGGATCCATGACAAAATAGGTCAAGCCCGTAACTTCCTCAGTTGTGGTAGATGCTTAGTTATGCTACAATGAAATGTCAGTATTTCAGCGGCTATTAGTTTAGCTTTCTTTTTGTGTCATCTGAATGATTTCTTTCACTGAAGTGAAAGTAAATGTTATTTGTCAATTATGTAAAACCTACGGCCTGGTGGCTATTTAAGCTAAAAATATTTCTTTCGAAAGGGTTCTAAAATTGTGATTTTAGAAACAATAGAAGAGTTTTTGATACGAATTGTGGAAAATGAAGTAATGATTTATTATTAATGGAATGTTGAGACATCTTTAAATTTGTGCATTTTGAGATTCATAATTCTTCTTAGGTTTTAATGTGGGCATAATTTAATCTGATAATCAGTTATCTCTGCATTTCTTTTTGGTTCATATTTATTATAGATTGTTGGATGACCTGCATGTTGTAAATCAGCTTGATCCCCCTTCCCCTATGAGGCTTGAGAGAGTCTCAGTTAAGCTGCTAGTTTTTCGTGTTGAGTTTCCATTTTGTTTCGAATAGTAAACATATGTTAATCAGAGTCTGTGAACTTCTCTTTGAGCAATTTCTCAGATAAATTTAGGCATTTATTTGTGCAGATGGATAAATGCTACAGCCTTTTCAATTGTATA
Source organism: Cryptomeria japonica (assembly GCF_030272615.1). Classification (NCBI taxonomy): domain Eukaryota; kingdom Viridiplantae; phylum Streptophyta; class Pinopsida; order Cupressales; family Cupressaceae; genus Cryptomeria; species Cryptomeria japonica. The sequence continues at coordinate 658,307,008 of NC_081413.1, forward strand.
GTTAATTCATTGTAAATCATATGAGGAGCTGCCCTCTAATGCAGAGGTTGAATTATTATTAATTCTTCCAACTATTGGTATTTTTTGTTTCTTTCTAAAGGGTAAAACGAAGTCACATTTTGCTTAAGAAGATAATAACTAAAATTTCAAGAAGGAGACAAGTCTGTTGACCAACACACATTTACCGTGAACTTTAATATATAAGCTATCCCATGTTTGAAAAATATTAGTTTTCATGTTAATGATTATTTTTACTTCTTCGTGGATTTACATATTAGATCATAGGAACATCAAATCTAGGGAGGATATAATGGTGAAAAATATATAAATATGTGATTTTCTCTTATGTTTTGGTATAAAATAAATTATAAAATCATCTAAAATAAATTAGAATATCAATGGAATAACATATTTTTAAGTACCATGTTCTTACATAAATTTGGGTATGAGATCACACTCTTCTAATGCACAATGTAAATATGCACCATACTAATAATTTCACTATTATTTATGGTGGATAAAAAAATTAAGGCTTTTGGAGATCTTATGTTCAGATGGCTACATTTTAAGATGATTTTATTTGAAAATACAAGGGATCATACCCTTGATAATGGATGCAAACTCTTTTTGGACCTAACTTGAGAGGATTATCATTTATTGTAAGCTTTTATTACTTGGTGTTTTAGTGCATTTGTTTTTGTGTGTGTGTGTGTGTTTAGGTTGCATTTAAATTATTATTTATTTCACAATTTTTTTACATCCGTTTCTGCTAGATAGATCATCAAGAGGGTCGAGTGAGCAAGCTCTTCCAAATTTAATGTTGCATCAAAAAGCTTTTGAAATAATAAATTATATTAAAATTTTTGTAGACGGTATTAAAATATGATAGACTTATAAAGAATTGAGAGGGGAGGGTGAATTAGTGACACCAAAAAAAATACTACTTTAAACACTGACCGGTAGATATACTTAACAAGTTTGTTAAACACTATGCATGCTATCCAAAATGATATTAAAGCATACACAATAAGTAAAACATCCACCAAACACAAAGTGTTTATACATAGAAAATCCAAATGGGAAAAACCATGGTATGTGTATGTGTATGTGTTATGTTAGGTCCTTAGAGGGGGCCTTCCTAAAAAATAGAGCTGGAGTTGGAGCTATTTTTTAATAAAAATTAAATTTTTTAATATAATTCATAGTAACTATTTTTTAATAGAAATTAAATTTAGATGTTTAACAAGTAGGACGCCTCCATTTTTTTGAGAAGATCTCAAATAATCTCAGAGCACAATTTTCTTTTATTCATAAAATCACATCTTCTTTAAAATAGAACTTAAACCTTCTCTAAATCATTCCATGCTATCTCTCACTCTCTTATTCTCTTAATAAAGCCACAAAAAATACTAGGAATACTAAGAATACCTCCTATAGAAGAAAGAAGAATGATTGGCTACAATAGTAATGTTTATGGTGATGTGCAGCCAGAGCAGCACACAAAGCTATTATCAGGTTGCTGACAACACTTTTGGGAGGGGTGATAAGCCATTGTGAACAATACGGCATGGTGTCTTTACTGCATCCCGTACAACTGCCACATGGTTGCGCAGTGACTGAAGAGCCTGCATTTCAATTAAAAGAAGAAATATTTCATGAAGAAAAAGTTTACATTTAAACTGACCATTCCCATTAGATGTTTCTAAGCAAATTTATGATAAAGTAAAATGGTATGAATATATCTCACCCATCACTGTAATTGTTGAAAGAAAAATAAGAAGAATAAGAATGCAAGCATACAATGACGAGCCCATCACAACTCCTTTGCCTGCCATCCATTTTGAAATTACGAAATTATGTCAAATGAAAATAAAGACAAGTATTTATATATTAAAAGTGTGAATTATTTAAGGAAGTTTCTGCGTTTTCTCTTATGCATTGGAAAGTTTCTTGTTTGAAATTCAATTATGTAAAGATTGAAATGCATTTAATTAGTAAGGTTGTCAAATATTCTAACAGATGTTTCTGTTGTAAAATAGTATTGAATCTTGATATTAGATATACAAATGATAAACATGCATCATTTTCATCCTCTTTTATTTTCTTGTGTGTGTTTAGGTTGTGTTTAAATAATTATTCGTTTCATAATTTTTTTTACATCAGGTTCTGCTAAATGGATCATCAAGCGGGTCCAGTGAGCAAGCTCTTCTAAATAATAAATGATATTAAAAATGTTGTAGATGGTATACAAATATGTTTGGCATGCCTCTTGAAAAATGGCTCCTGAATACCATACTATCAACAATTATGGTATACCTCAAAAGAAAACACTATTGTTCTCTTTACCAGTTAGGAAGTCCTCTGGACTTAACATCAATGTCTCTATATATATTTGAAACAACAATTCTTTTAGATTGTTTTTTATTATTTATTTAACATATTCTACAAACAAAAAAATTATAAACACATAACAATTTAATAATTCGTTTTGAGTATGTTAATTAATATTTTTTATTCTAAAGTTATAGATTATAATTATATATTAATTTAAATTGTCATAACAATGTTGTTTTTATTATACAGTATAATTTATGAGCATTGAAAAGTGCAAGAATGTTGGGAAGTTTCTTTAGCCTTTGTCTAGTCTTCTAGCTATCATTCTGTGTGCTCTAGAAGTTTCTGGCTTCTAGTTTTATTAATTGCAGAGAGAATTTTTCAAACAGGTTTCTGTGATAAAAAAGGAAGAATCTCCCTTTGCCTTCATAATTAGAGCTTTTCCAGAGTCAATTTCTTCCTTTCCGGTGGATATTCTAATATCCCTCTTGTGCATTAGTTTAAAAGTTTCCTTAGAGAAATCACGGATTTAAGGTTCAAAAGACTCCTTCGAATCTTAGAGAGGTCAGTAATCTTGGTAGTCAATTTATGTTAGTGTGAGTTTTGCATCAAGTTTGCATGATCCTCTCTCACTCTCTGTGAATGATGGACCACTTGCATGATCCTCTCCATTATCTCCAAGAATAGTGGATATGTTTTCATGCAAACTGCAGATCAATAAGTTTAACTAAGCATCTTTCACCGCTAATTTCATATTTCTGTGCGGTGGCTTGTTTCTATAAATCATGTTTTTGCATAATGTAAAAAACATAATGAATTAATAGAGTTTCATTTTTTCTCATGCAAGTTTTGTTTTCTTCCCTAGCTAGATCTGTAGTTTTGCTTTGCAGAAATTTTAACATGGTATCAGAGTGAGTTTGCTAGGAAGAAGAAGCATTAATGATTATTTGCAGGTAGATTTCTGAAGATTAGCATCATCATGAAAGCTGACGTAGATCTCTATTTATAAATGCATGCATATTCTTCCCCTCATTTTTGCATGTTTCTTGATTTTTTTTCTATATTGATTCTTTAAAATTGTACGTGTTTTCCAAGCACTGCATGATGAAGATCTAGAAATTTGGGGCTTTGTAAAAATTAAACTTTTTGAAAGTTTATATGAGGTTTTTCTTAATGCATTTAGTATAGGTTTCTTTCAATAGATTAAAGTTGCTATGCACTCTTCTTCCATTGATAGCCAAAAATGTTCTTATGTTCTAAATTCTTGTCTACATGAGATTCCAATGTTGCAACTTTGTTTGCTCCTAGAGATTCTTTCTAGTAGGGTTCCTGACTACATTTCTATAGATTCATATTTTCCCATCTTCAGAAGGTCAGTTTCTGTATTTAGAGACCGTGTACATGTCTATTCATCCATTTGAGCAATACATAATATGTACAACAACATTTTCAAAGTATCCTAGTGGTACTCATGCAGTGGTTTCTATGATTTTGATACAATTCTGTTGCAGTGTGGATTCATTTGCAGTTCTTCTTCATCGATTACAACTTTCTTCTATAGTTTGAATAATGGTCAGGAGTTTCTCTCAATTGGGTTTTCTCCTTTCTTATTTGTAATTGGGTTCCTGATCAGGCTTTGTTGCCAGGACCCATATCTTTCCTCTTTTCATATATCTCCTTAGTTAGATTTAAGGGGAGGTGTTAGCGTGAGTTTTGCATCTAGTTTGCATGATCCTATCTCACTCTCTGTGAATGATAGACCGCTTGTATGATCCTCTCCATTATCTCCAAGAATAGTGGATCTGTTTTCATGCAAACTGCAGATTAATAAGTTTAACTAAGCATCTTTCACCGCTAATTTCTTATTTCTGTGCGGTGGCTTGTTTCTATAAATCATTATTTTGCATAATGTAAAAACATAATGAATTAATAGAGTTCCATTTTTTCTCATGTAATTTTTGTTTTCTTCCCTAGCTAGATCTGTAGTTTTGCTTTGCAGAAATTTTAACAATTTAATTCTTGGTCATGGAATATCGCAGGGATAATTCCAACATTTCTTCAAGATTTATAGTGTCCCTCCCTAACAAATAGGTTTCAAAGGCAAAGGTGTTGGCGTTAACGTCATTGTTGTTCAAGCACGATGTGTTGGAGGGCCTAGATACTGTTCTCAATTATGCTATTCTTGGCACTAGAATGCAGATACTGTTCTCAATCATGCTATTTTTGGCTTGGCACTAGAATGCAGATACTGTTCTCAATCATGCTATTCTTGGCACTAGAATTCCTTGCCCTAGAGATATGGTATGATTTCCTATTTTGTGAGAAACCATTAACTATTACCCTTTCCTTTCGGATCTTAAGGGCCCTACCTTAAGGCATCATAGGGCATTTTTTACAATGGGGTCAGATTTCTTGATTGGAGGCTACTGGGAGATGAACCAGATAATGATGATAGGGAGGAGGAATTTCTAGATTTTTCCAGATTGAATGGTCTCCTTCCGTCAAAGCTAGAATGTGAAGGGTGGGTTGCTACTGGTAACAAGAATGCGCTACAAAGGGGTTGTGCAGAAGCTTCAACCTAGGGCTGAGTGAACTCCATGAACAACAGATATGGTATTTATTTTTAATTAGATTTTTTTAAATATGATACTAAAAATGAATGTTTTGTTGATACGTTCAAACTTATTTATTAGAAGTGTTTTGGTTAAAATATTAGACTTTCGAGATTCGAAGGTAGCCTCCTTTTCTAAATTTTTGATGACCACTCTTGATGATTCTTCTTCAGCACAAGAATCTAGTGTATTTAGAAAGTCCGCCTCCAATTTTTGAACTATCTAAGCTAGAATATGTCAATTAAACATTTTGAATTTTAATACAATTTTCTCTAGCCTGGTGGTTTACCAATAAAAAAAATTATTTTCATTATATTATTTAATAATCTTATTTATTTTAAAATTATAGACTATATTATAATGAAATTAATATTATAATTATCTGTTGGAGATAGTAATCCCAACTACCCAACCATGTAGTCAACTACGTATAATCCAGTTCGAAAGCATATCTCCAACACAAGTTCTTAATTGTGGAAGTTTCTTCTGGCTACCTCCAACACATTTCTACATGTGATGAAGTCTAGAAACATTTCCATTAAAAGGAGGCACTTGTAATCACATCAAAATGATTGAAAAATAGGGATTGATGAATAAAAATTTGTCTTTCTTTCATTCTTCTCTTTTTTTGTGTTTTGTTCTATCCGATTTCTAACAATGATATCAGTGCTAATGGTAAAGAATGCCTAGAAAGTAAGATGAATCTAAAGGAGTGTTGTTTTTTAATACAAGTTTCTTAGGAGACGCCCAAGTTATAGGATATGTTGAAGTTGCTGAAGGTGATTCCAGTGGTGTAGACCAGGTACAGATCATATTTTCAATGGGAGGCAGAGTTTGATTAGCTACATGACAATTATAAGAGCCAATTTCAGAGGAATGTTCGCTGTGGAGATTGTTGGATCAGACTTGTTTTCTCTATATTTTTTATGGTAGTTTTAGGGAGCACTGATCCTTGGCCATTTTATAGAACAACATAATTCTTCTCCTATAAGGACCACATCTTCCTTTAATGATCCATAAGCTTGTCATTTATTTGGTTTTAGTTATTAATTTTTATAGGAAAGGGTGCTCTCGATTCGTAATTCCATGTTGTTCTTTGTTTCATTTTGTGTTATTATGTGAGGATTGAGAAACTATGTGACTTGCGTAAAAAGAGATTTGTAATGGTCTGCACTGCTTTGACATCTACGTGTGATATTCTGAATTTGATAGTTGAAGCCATAGAATCAAGTTGGAAAGATTAAGATTCAGTTGAAGGATTGGTTAAATAAAATCAAATAGTGAGGATAATTGGTCTTGTCTAAATCATATAAGTTGGCCTAATAAGGTAAATTGTTAAAACATTGTAAATCTAGTGTGAAGGCAAGGTAAATATAATCTCAATGGGAAAAATTGATATAGTAAAGAAAGAGAAAATGAATGATTTGGAAGAAGAATTCAATGAAATAAACAAAATGTTCATAAGTGAAATATCTTTTAAAAGATAAACAATTAGGAAAATGTAAACTTTGGGATACAAATTGTGAGCTTGAAAAAAAAATTAACGAAGTAAAAGAGAAAAATGAAGTTATAGAGAAATTTTTAAAGTTATTTGACGAAATTAAAAATGAAAATCTAAATCTGAAAGAAAAGCTAGAGTTGATGAAAAAAGGGAATGAATGTTTAAAACAGAAGCCATCTATTTATGAAGTCTCATGTGGGTCAAAAGATTTAATTTGTTCTTTTGATCAATCAATTAATTTATGTGAAGCTGTTATTGGAAAAAAAACCGAGGTTGAGGGGCACAGTATGTCTAAAAATACAAAGGTTCCAGATTGTGTTATTGGTAACAAATCTTATTTTAAAAACAATGTTGGTTTCTAAATCATAAATAAAATGGGTTATGAGGTAAAGGATTGGGAATGCATGTAGAAGGAATCAAAGTTCCCATTCATCCAATAGAAAGGCAAAAATATGTAGGCCTTGGATATAGAAAAGGTGAAAATAGAGTTCAACATGATACATGTTTAAACAAATTAGTCCAAAGAAAGAGAGAAAATTGTTGTTATGGAGCATAATCAGATTGGAGGTTAAAATATCCCCACTTTTATCATTTTGTTTCCCCCCAAATTATTTAACGGGGGTTTGGGGATAGTGGCCCGAGGCGGGGTTAAGTGGCAATGCCCCTTGCACACTCCCTATCACAATACAGGGCAGGGTCGTGGGGCAGTGTCCCACGGTCCTGAATGACTTATTATTTTATAATGGCATCGATTGTTATTTTTCTATTGGCTGACATATTGTAACACTAATTTTGTAATTGACATGTCTTTATAAAATGGTTAAGGGTTTGGGTTTCCTACAAAAAAAATTGTAGAATTTTGCAACAGTATTGAGTTGCAAGGGATTGCTAGTTGTAATTGATTTGATAATAATATTGGACTCTCTATTTGGTGGGCATAGCCCAAGTTTGGGCGAACCACATTAAAATTGTCTCCTCTCTGGTATTATTTCTGTGGTTTTTTATTCATTTGTTTAATCTTTATTTGCATATAATTGATATTTTCTGCATGCAATTCCTAACAAAAATCAATGTTCTCATTTTAACAGAGAAGGTCACCAAAAATAATTAAGAATGGAAGAAAGAATCTATGGCAGGTTATATAAAAATAGATTGTGGATGGACTTATGCACCTAATTGAAAAAATATTATAGGTGTGTTCAAAAGGTTGTACAAATTTTCATGTGTGAAGACTAATAGGAGTCATGAAAGTTTTGGATGTTCAAAAGCAATAACTAGTGTTTTGAGTAAAATGAAATCATTTTCTAGCAAGATATTTACATATTTTGAAGATGCATTAAGTTTCATGATGTTTCTGATAACTTGAAAGCAAAGAGTTTGGGATATTTCTGCAGCAATTAAGGAACCCCAACAAACAATAAAAGACCATTGCAAAGAAATAATTTGGGAAAGTTTGTAGGCATCGTTAAAGACAAAAGAAAAATTGACAAATGAATCTAAGAATTATGAGTGCTACAATATCCATGGTAGTTGTGATTAAGGGAAAGTGTTGGAGATAGTAATCCCAACTACCCCAACCATATAGTTATCTCCATATCACGCACTTTACAAGAATATATGCATCATTAAAGAAAAGTTTGTAATTTTGGAAGTTTCTTTTAGCTACCTCCAACATATTTCTACATGTGATGAAGTCTAGAAACATTTAAGACCTCCATAAAAAAGAGGCACTTGTAATCAAACTAGAATGAATGAAAAATATGGATTGATGAATAAAAATTTATCTTTCTTTTATTCTATTCTATTTTTCTCCTTGCTTTATTTTTTTGTACACTTTTATCCCATTTCTAATATTATGAACATTATATATAAAAGTAACGATTTAACATTTATAATAGACATTAGATTTTATAAAATTGAGATACTTGAATAACCATTAATTTAATTAATTGAAATACATGAAATTCCTTATTATTAGAGGTCAACTATTTTGAATGATGAAGAGACATGCTATTGAAAATTCCCAAATCATACTTAATATTTATTCTATAGATTAAATTACTAACTAATTTTTTACTTAAAAAAGTCATTTTATTAACTTTTTTTTTTTTAAATAAGGGGTAAATACTTTTGAGCACAAAGGCCCAGCAGGGATTTCAACCATGGTGGCCGCTTCACCAACGAAGTGTTTTAACCGTGACACTACATGTCGAAAGACTCATTTTACTAACTTAATTTTTATTATGAAGAATTGATTTATTTTAATTTAGAACTATTTTTTTTTTAGTTTAAATGAATTTTGACTAATATATATTTTAATTTTGTTGGCAATTGACACTCTATTGGTTGGTTTCACTATGTTGTCATTGATGACAACATGATTTTGGGTTTCGGCTTCATATGGTGTACCAACAGGAACTTCACAGACTCTACACCGGCACTGATAAACAAAATATTTCTTTGGTCACCGGCAATGCAAACCAACATGGTATAGTAAAGGTTATCAATATTGGAGGCCGACATATCTTGGATCCAGCATCATCAATTCATTTTAATACTTATATATTTATGTTATCTAGCCGACATGTAATCTGTTATTGTATATATCTTTGTAAGCCAACATAAGGCATAAAAAATTGTATAGGGTATATAAGGCAGATTGATTAGATCATTTTGATACAATAAGGATATGGATGTAATGGATCATAATGTGAATGTAATCTAATGTGAAATATATCAAACAAATTTTGTATGTGAGGAATTTATTGTAAGGGTTATTCTAGTAAAGGGGTTTAGGGTTTCAGACCGGAACAGATAGAGCTTAAACCAGAACTATATTCTGGCATAGGAGATGCTATCTTAGAAGTTCACACTTCTCCGGGTTGTTTTCTGAAATTTTATGTAGTCACTGAGCTTCCTATTGTGATTGAGCAGTGTTCTCTAGGGTGTAAGCCATCCTTAAAGTGCATGCCCTTCATATATTGTAATATCTCTTCATATGGCCAGTGAATTGATATTGTCAATCACAAATCCCACAGTTGTTTTTCTTCTTTAAGGTTTCCCACATATAAATCTGTGTGTTATGATTCTCATTTATGTGTTTCACTTATTGGTTGCATTACTTCTTTCAATTTAGTTTATATTGGTATACTGGTTGGTGTATGAATATTTTGTTAAGGCTAAAATCTACTATTCTGGTATAACACTGATTCACCCCCCTCCCTCCTCCCAGTGTTATTGGTTTCCAACAATTGGTATGAGATCCTTGTGCCTTGTAGGAAGTTTAATACCTCGAGGAAGATCATGAAACCAAAATAATTGAATATGGCTTTTTAGAAGCAGCTTGAAATGGCACTCGAAGATTATGATGCTGAAAGGTTGAAGAACTTAAAGCTACAAGATGAATTGAATTATGCCAAGGAATTTATTATTGTCCTACAAGAGAGGCTATCATCTATTCAAGATAGAAGGAAAGAACTTTTACAAAATTAGGATGATGAAGAGAAAAATGCACTTAAGGAACAATGTCAGAAATAAAGTTTGGAGAACACGGTTATGAAGAATGATATGCAAACTAACTATGATAATTTCTAAGGAGATTGAGGACAGAAAGAAAAAGGAAGAAAATCTTGTTGTATCCCTAAAGAAAAAGTTTGAAGAATGTGATAGGTTAGTTCATGAAAATGATAAGGTGAGAACTCATTTGGTACAATCCGGGAGAAATGAGCAAGATCTTGTGAGATGAATGATGATACTAAGAGAAGATTTAACTGCTACAAAGTAAATACAAATAAAAATTCAGGACTAGCTCAGCACAATTTGATGAGTTATTGAAGACACAGAAGAAAATTTGAGGTTCTAGTGGACTTGGATTTGTGAATGGATAGAGTTTCAGTATTGCTAATGATAATCAAAGCCATAAGGCACCACTAAGACAATTCAATGCTTATAAATTCAATGGTATATATTTTGTTTATAATAGATTTGGTCACATGGCTAGACAATGTAGAAATAGATCAAATCAGAACCCTGATTCTGCTCCCAGTAAATGTTCTAAATGCAATAATTTTGGTCATAAGACAGAGGATTGTAGAATGAATGTAAAATGATATTCTTGTGGAAAATTTGGACATATGGCTAATCATTATAGGTCAAGCAATTCCCCTGCTTTTAGCAAAGCGATTCAAAAGAACAATGTTACATGTTATGCATGCAATGAAGTTGGACATATTGATAAGTTTCATAGAAACAGAAATCCATCAGTTAGTAATGGAAGATCAAATAATAAAGGGAAAGAGAAGGTTAGTGAGCATGATCATACTCAAAGATGGGTTAGGAAGACTAAAGATCAATCATCATATGGGAATGTCTCGGTTACCTATCTAGCAGAAGAGGCTATTGCTGCACCGACAGTGAGCTCATCTGGTAACTAAGACAAATGCCTTAGAGGTAGGAAAAATTAATGAAGATGATGCATATGCCCCGAGAAGAGGTTTTGGAAGATGTTCCAGATGTTGGAGAGGATTATCTGGCATGGATATGTTCTAAGAGAGATCTGGTATCTTTCACTGGCATATCAACATATTGAAGAACTAGGGTTTATAGATATTATGGATATTATAGACTTCGAGGATGAAATAATCATATATGTATTGAGAAAAGTTTATGGGGAATTCATATGGTTGGACAAACCTTATAAAATCACTAAGGAAGCCATCTGGGCAATTACTAGCTTGTCATTGGTAGGGAAACATCTAGATAAGAAAGTGTCAAATAACTTTGTGAGGAAAATAACTAGCGTGACATCTAACAAGAGATTGATGAAGGTGAGAACTATCACCGACACCGAAATCAAGTTCGGCAACATGGTTATAAGATACAAGGTAACTCAGTCAAACTGATTGAATTTTGTTTTCAGTTCATGTATTTTGGCTGCATATAAGATGATCAGAGAAAATGTAAAGTTAGATATTTGCAGTTGGATGCTTGATGAATTATTAATCAACTTACGAAAGATTAAAGGTGAGAAGAAGGGAACCTTCTAGTATGGGAATTTGTTAGTTTGCTTGATGCTATATTTTCTAAATGGTACACCTAGTTCTGGTAGGAAACAATGGGCTTTTGACATTCCGGTAGGAAGAGAATTAAAACAATCAATTGGTGCAATAGGAAGTCAAAGAGATGATAATATATGGGGTTATTTCAAGGATTTTAAAAAATCTATTAGGTCTAGAGTAAGAATACCTGAGCATATAGTAGAGAAATACTTTGCCGACATATGTTTAATGGTTAAGAAGGATGTGACTCTCATGGAAGCAGTCAAGCCATGAAATATTTGGATAGAGGAAATGGTCTATGAGGTAGATGAATTAATCTTTGTTTCCTATGCCAAAATTTTGATTGACACAAAAATTGATAAGGCAGAGAAGCCCTGTGGAACTGCACAACAAAAAACTCAAGAGGTTGAAATAGAGTTAAACCGGAAGAAAAGGGAAAAACAAGAAGGAAAGGCAAGCAAATTTGTACAGGAGGTCTCAAAGGACATAAAGCCACTTATTGATGTTGTCCCAGAGAAAGGGAGGAAGAGGAAGGATCCGATAGTTTATATTGAACTTGTTACTGTGTCAGAGGATGACATGCCATTAGTCTTCAAGAGGGTTGTTAGGAAGAAATCGAAAGAACCTAATGTGGAAGAAAAGAAGCAACTAGTTAGAAAGGTCACAATCAAGTTACTGGCTTAGAAGCAAGCACCTAAGGTCACACCTATAGCTGTATCCGGTACTACCAAGAGGAAGAAGAAGAGTGAAATTTATTTAGCACTTGAGACTGGTAATGTAAATATCATACCATTTGTTGGTGCCCAAAAATAGGTTTACACTAACTCAAAGGTACAAACCGAGTTGTTTTCTCTTGAAAATATTTATGGAAAGCCACTTCCAACTGTTTAATATTCCTCAAACTTGGATGAACAATGAAAAGGATGCTAGATCCTTCTACGCTTTAGGGTCTAAAATAACAGGGAGGGTCATCCCTATGCTTATTTTTTATTTTATGCCACACTCACAAATCATTCATAAAATAAAGTAGATAATCTCATATAAGGACTCAACAATAAGGGAGAATGCTTAGGAATGGCCAATTCCTCAGTGATCCTCAACCCGTTTGGAGCATGAGATGACTAACTGTAGTCACATAAATCTGTCCACTTAATTAAATGAATATTTAATATTTATTTGATTATTTAACCATCAATTAATAATTAATTAAATTAATATTTAATTAATTCATCTTAACCCTCTTCTCCTATTAATTAAATAAATTATTCAATTTATTTGATTTAATTCACTTAACCAAATTCATACCATTAATTAAATAAATAAATCATATTTGTTTAATTAAATCTTCTCTCACATTTAAATAAATTAATATTTATTTAAATCCCCCAAAATCCCACCTCTCACATTTAAATAAATTAATATTTATTTAAATCCCCCAAAATCCCACCTCTCACATTTAAATAAATAAATCATTTATTTAAATCACCTTTATCCTCCACCCACTTGTATTTTCCTACAAAAGCAAGTTGCACAACTATTTTAAATAAATTATTTATTTAAAATCCTATTTATCCTCACCCACTTGAAACCTTTAATGGTTTCCCTTAAAGTATTCAAACTTGATGGCTTTAAAGTCTTCAAACTTGATGGCTTCCTTCTAGAGTCTTCTTAAGACTTTAATGGTTTTCCTTAAAGTCTTCAAGCCTTTAATGGTTCCCCTCAAAGTCTTCAAGCATTTTAATGCTTTATCTTCCTTTTTCTCATTTAAATAAATTAATATTTATTTGAATATTTATCCAAATTCAACTTACACCATTTAATTGAAATAAATGATTTTATTTTAATTGAAAATACCAAAATTTCTCCCACTTGCATTTTCCTACAAAATCCACTTGTATGCCTAAACCCCTTCTAGATTCTTCTAAACCCTTCCTAATTAGCCTAAATCCATCCCTTAAATATTGTCACATTCCTAAGCAAATTGGAGTCACTTCTCAAAGACTCGAAAGTCTTTGAAAAGCAATTAATGCTTTGTGTGTTCAACAAATTAACCCTCAAAGTCTTGGATAACCTTTGAAAGCTTCCAACCTTCAACCACTAAATGGCTCAAAGTCTTTGATAACCATTGAAGGCTTTCAACCTTCAACCACTTAATCCCCAAAGTCTCCAATAACCATTAATGGTTACCTCAAACCCTCCCACATGGTTAAAACATTTGTTTTGACTCAACCTCTACCCAACCCAAGGGTCTCATCAAGCCTTTAATGCTTTGACCATGATTATCTCTTAATCATTTGCACAAAGGTTTATCCTTGCATTAACTCCTAATCCAGTGGGTAATCCTAATTTAGACTTGACCCTTACCTTCTAGATAACCATGAGGTCTTCTCAGGCCTTTAATGCCTCCAACCTCTTCTCTCAACCCAATCCTATGTTGACACTTGTCACCATTTTATTGGTGCCAATTGTGCACATGGATCCCCAACTTTCAAACTTGGCCCTTGATTAAACCATTCAATCTTAACCCTTCATTTCCCCATTTCTTCTATAAATAGAACCCTTCTCCTCAAGCAAAAGGAAGCATTTTAGAGTATTGTGTTATACTGGCATTAGCATAGAGCTTTCTCATAGCATCACTATCTACTCTTGCATAGTATTTGCTTATCATATTCAACCATCTTGAATCTCCATATGGCATCCATGGCTAGTGCTAAAAGCTGAGAGCTACACTCATTTGGGACTTGGAGAGGAGAGAAACAAGGGAGAAGCATCAAAAGGCATCATGGAAGCATCTTAGGGAGGCTCTTCTCCTTTCTTTTATTTTGTTAAACTTCTTTCATGCTTTTTGAAATCTCTCTTGATATGTTTGGAATGGTTTTTAGTTCTTTGTTTTGTTTTTATGGTTGAAACTAACTTATTAACATTGAACTTTGTTGTTGCCTTGTCCCCATTTCCATGACATCACTAACATATGATAAAATTCATATAAAATGAAAGTATCCTGATACTCAACAAATCATAGCAAACTAGTGGTGATTTTGAATAGTAAATAAATACCTAGGCATTCATTTAACTATGACCAGTGCTTTATTCCATTGGGTACTTGAATTCATACTGCATTAGACTATACTTCTGATATAATTTATCTAACAACACTTAACCAGAGATAATATTACCTTACAATATACCATATTTGTAATCCCCACCCAAAACTACTTATCAAAAATACCTATAAAGACCTCTATCACTCTACAATTTTATTCAAGCATTTAGTTGACCTATTAGACCAAAGCATGAACAAAAAGTTACATACACCACAATAGTGCAATGAATGATAAAATCCTTGATAATACGCATTCAAAACATGATAGAAGAATACTTTGGAGAGAAATGAGTTTGAATCATATATTCATTGATGTTGTGTCTGTCAGAATACAATCCATACACAACTCCTTCAAGAACCTGCAAAAATCATAGATACAAGACTCTTTTCTAGTTTTTGCTCTCTAAAATGACCTCTTACAATCCTTTTGTTTCACCTAGACTTTTCTATTTAGAAACAAAAATTCAGAACATATAAGGGACCAAAATTCCAAACCCCGTCTCGTAGCCCTAAATTACCTTTTATAAAAACAAGGGAGAAAAACAAGCCTCAGGCCAGAGGAGACACCTGTCATCTAAGAATGACTATGCATAACCGCATTTTATTATATAAAATAATCATTCTCGAACTTGCCTATACTAGATCAAAATTTGCATCCGCCTTCTTCAAAACTCATGATGAAAATTACCCCCATCCTGTCTTATGGGTTGCAAAATATCTGTCACTAGAAAACAAAAATAGTTATTCAAACAATTTATGGCTTTCTATTCATCATTCAAATACATGCCACTCCACATGTCATATTCTTCATCGGATGGCCAATTGAAATTCATTACTTCATCTACTTTTTCCCTATATGGAATATACTTAACAACTACTTGGTTTTCCTCTCTTTCAAAACTTTCAAAAAATAGCTCTATAGCAATTGTCTTATCCATACTATCTTCTAGAATATTTATATTTATCCCATCAGAAATCATTTCTACCTAGGTGTTGATGACTTTCACTACCTCTTATTTCCAAGACTGTAAAGGCTTAGCTGCCCCTTCTCTATCTTCAATATCTAGCAAAGGAGTTTGTTCTAATTCACTAAAACTTTTCATCAACTCCCTTATCTTTCTTTCTATATTTTCTTGCAGAATTTGGGATTCCTGCATTGATTTCACCAACAAATATGTTGGTTGGAGTGTATGTGGCCTTTCGGTATGAAATTTAGAGGCCATAGACATCATTCTAAGCTCATTTCCCCTTTGTAACCACTCTGTAAACAAGGGAATTGCCACTTCTTTATCATAATTAAACTTTTGAATAGCATCAAAAAGTAAAGAATATAAAGCATGAATCTTGTTTATTTAAATGAGTTAGCACAGAGCTAACTATATCCTTCTGCTCCTCAGCTGATTTTTTTTCTGATTCTTTTAATTCATCCTCTAATTCAACAATCTTCTCCTAAAGTTGAGACTCATTTGGTTCAGTTGATCTTGAAGTATCAGGCTCATCATTATCATCATAAGGGACTAATACCATGGCAGGGATATTAGTACTTATATTTAATTGAGTTGTTTCTTCTTTCTGGATCATAGGTGGTGACCTAGATGTTGATAGCTTAGATGGTCCTACAAGGGTAGGATATGAAACCTTTATTTGTCCTTTCTCTAGGAGTTGCACTCTCGTTTGCAACTCCACACATTTTTTCTGAGATGCATTATAGTCATTAAAAAGTTTGTCAAATTTCTTCATCAACTCAACCCTCTCTAAAGCTTTCTTTTTTGCACTCTCATGTGCCAACTTAGCAACATCAACATTCAATTTTGTAGCCTCTACACTTGCTGTATCAACTTCTCTCTTTATAATTAAACTTTCTCTCAAGTTGGGGTTTAAATCACTGATATCACGCTTCCTAGGTCCTTCCTCTAATGCCCATATAGCCAAGGTTGCATAATCATCTGCAAAGTCTAATCCTCTTAATGCTAACCCTGCTTCTTCTTCCTTTTATTTCCTAATAGCGTTAAATGACACTGCATCTACTATATCCCATTTTTGCAATATCAAGACTCCAGCTTGACTTATAATTTTCCTTCCCTCATCAACAGTGATTTCCTTGAACTTTCCCTTCATTTAACTTTTTACTTCCTCTTGGATTTCTTGGTCCAATCTATCTAGCCTTTCGACCTTCCTCTCAACAATCCTTCCTTTGTATTCTTCAACCTTTGTTTTCCATACTAATTGCAAAAAGGCTGGGCTTTTTACAATTGCATCATCCTCAAAGAAGTTATCACATGCCTCCTTTCTTGCATATTTGAAGGCTTTACCTTGAATATTCAACGGAAGATCCAACTCCAAATTAGGAGGAAATACAAGAATTACCCATTTGCATTTCCACACTTGTTGCAACCAACTTGTCTCCCTCCACCTAAGCTTCATCTTGCCTTACTGGTGAGACAGATATAGCTGATGGTGAGGGGCTTCTATTAGAATCTTGAAGATCAATGATCCTGACTCCTTGAAGAGGTTTAGTTGGTATCTTTGGGAAAGGCTCTGAATTCATTATTTTCTTACCCTTTCTCCTTATCAATCTCCCACTATCATTGCTACTATACTCTTCCTCACTTATTTCTTCTCTAACTCTTTTGTGAGGAGATTCCTAAATAGGCCTCTCTGCTACCACACCACTTGCCCTTTGGGATATAGGATGTTGTGACCTTAATAGCTGTTGACCATGAACTTCTTCAAGTCTAGCTAGCTTCTCCCTTAAGACCTTCATTAATTCATCAAAAAATTTCATAAAATATTCAATCTTGGTATAGAATGGAGAAAATTCTTTTAATGGATCATATTCTATATCCATCTTCTGAATAGTAGCCCATGATTTTCTAAAAGTTATCCATTTCTCCTTTCTCCATTCCCACATCGTGGGGTCAAATTCATTCCTGATTAAGTCCTTAGGAAAATTATGCACATGGGGAAACATAGATCCTCTTATTCTCTTTCTAAAAATGTTGTAAAAACCTTCAGGATCATTGTTTTTAGCTATACTTACCCCTAAATGGTATGGAGCAAATAGTTTATCAAAGTGCTCATGTCCTCCCTTTATAATCACAAAGTAAGGGATAATGGTGTAATCTAGGAAAAGTGACCCCTTTCCTTTATTTTTCAATTCTTTATCCTGAGTACATCCAATTTGCCACATTACCTTAGCAAAACCCTTTCTTAGAGGAAAATTGAAAGGCAGTACATGAGGTTGTTTGGAAAAACCATAAATTCTGATTATAGTACTAACATAGTATGAGATAAAGTGTTCCCAATCATGTTCAATTCTGGGAAGAGGCACCCTTTCCTTGGGTCTCACAAAATCATGCAATTCTTTAGGAATCCTTGGTGAATTCACTGTCAACCTTTGTCCTAACCTAGAGGAAAAGTTGTTATCAAATATTATATAGCTAGCCTCTTGTTTATCCCATGATATGTTTGTGCTCCAGAGCTATATTGGAATCTTCTGATTATCTATTGTCCTTCTGAGGTTCATGATACCCTCAAACTAATTTTAATTCTTTGAAAAGAACATATGCATAAGTAAATAATACCAGGATAATTTAACACCAACAACCCAACTCTAAATGTCTAATAACCCCTCATGGATCTTTTCCTCAAGATAAGGGGCAAAGTCAAAAACTATTGTAAAATCTGGATGTTGTATCTGCATAGACATGTACATGAAATTAGGCGACATCACTGTAATGGGATTAAAACCCAATACTTGGCATAAAGAGAAGAACGTAGCCCGGAAGTAAGGAGCAAAAGCACCAATTGGGAACAACTCTTCTAAACTAGGACCATTATGGTATGTTGTACTTCCCACTCTGGCTAAGTGCATTGGAAGGAAACTCTTTCTAATGAATTCCTTCATCGTGTTATATTCTTCCTTTTTTTCATTTAAATCTAGTCGTACTGGACTAGGGGATGGTTCATATAAGTCAAAAATCTCTTGAAACTCCTCCCTTCTAATGGTTAACAGAATCTCCTCATCATTTCCCCTGATAACCCTTGAAACTGGGTCATATTTGTCTACAACAACCTTAAGCAAATCAACATCCATAAAAACACTCGGTACTACTAACTTGCCCAAGTCATACTGCCAAGGACTAGATAATGGGGAATTTAATTTCCTTTGTCCATATCGTAGTTTCAAAATCTCTAACCCAGTTATCGGTATATTAGTATCTGCTAAATGGAATGTTTTGTCAGTTAACCCTTACCCCAGTGTTTTCCCATCAACCAACCTTTACCCCTATTTCTTATCATTTGTAGAAGGCTTTAATTGGTCCAAGAAATCATCATAAAGATTTATTTTCATATAATCCACCTCCACTGAATTTTTCCATGAGGGATCCATATTCTACAACTAGGGCTTTCTAATATATTTCCAAGTGTGGGAAAGAGAACTAGGTCTTATCTCAAGTTTTTTTAAATATTTAGAGTAAATTCAAAAAAATATCACTATTTGCTTCTTAGCCTCTTAACCCTAGAGAAAATTGAATTTTCCTTTTGTAATGTTTTACAATTTGTAATATAAATTTGTCTCAAGAACATATGGAGAGCTCAGATAAACTTACTTCTTTTGATTTTTGCTAGAAATGACAATTCTGTGTTGCAAAGGGTCACTTCAGTCTCCTTTAGCAACAAGAAATTCTTCAGAATTTCTATAAAATGTTTTGTGAATGAAAAACCTTTAAGAGTCTTTTAATTATTGTCCAGGAAAGGACACAAATGTCTTGTCCACTATTAATATTCATGCCATGGTCCGTAACCAACCTGCAACTTCCATTGCGGGAATACAAGGGTCATCTGATCTACTCAAATTTTACCACCTAGCATACTTCCCATTCACTATTCTTGGAATTAAAACTTGAGCACTTTTTTCCTGAAGATAAAACATCCTCATCCATTCTGAGCACGTGCAAATAGATGGGACTATTAGTAGATAGACCTTTACCGCCTGCGAACCAGTATTAAAATGACTTCAACCGGTTGTGCTGCTAACACACGACACAACCTTGTGATGTTGCGGTCATGAAAATCCTTGCATCTTTGATCACAGGGAAGCATTAGTCATTTGATCTATCCTTTCTTTAACAGATGGCTGGGGTATTTAGTATTTGTCAGACTTAGGAAAATATAAGCGCAGGCATAAATGTTTAGAATGGGATTGATAGTAGGAAATTTATGCACTTGACTTAGGGAAATATATTTTATGATCTGGTTGACCAACATTTTGCCTAGAGAATAAGATGGCCCCTCTCATGGAAAGGGTACCCTTGATTTTAAGTGAGAAAAAAGTAACAACAACATATATCAAGGAACAAAAACTCACTTTCAAACCACCTTTTAATCATAAAATACACAAGCTTTAAAGCCCTTGATCAAGGGTGAAATAAAACTAGGATGACCAAGTTTTGCAAGACATAAATTGAAGGTCCTATCACCACCCACAACTTTTGTAGAAATTATTGATGAAATAACTAAAGATGGCATGTTGAAGAATGCTGAGTTTTATTATGATAAATTAGAGGTTGATGAACAAAGATAGGTAGAGGAAGCAGTCCTGTTATACTTACATAGCTATAAGAAAGCATTAATAGAGATAGAAAATCAAATACCGGTTGAGATATATAAAATGTTAGATGCTAGAAGATTATCTGCTATGCAAGAAGATAAACACATTAAAATGTAAGAAATTTTAGCTATCTGTGTTACTATAGCTTTAGATGAGATGGAAAAGACAATTGAGGCTGCAGATAGAAAGGTTTTCAATAGCAAACATAGAGTCAATAACTTGATGCTAGAGAGAATGAATGAAGTAATAAAGGAAACACAAAAGGCATGGATCAATTTTTTGGGAGAACATAGAGGACTCTTTACATCACCAGAGACCAAAATTGATACTGTAGATACATCAGTTGAAGGTAAAGAAAAAGGGATTCTGGGTACTCCATCCTTAGTTTTGAAAAATATCAAGATAGTGGAAATTGAGCCACCAGTAAACACAATTGTATAGACAAACACTGAGATGTACAAGATAACATTGTACAGGATAGTAATGTATAGGTTGAGGATACTGTTCCTAGAGAGAAACTGATAGTTGCACAGACTGCACTAGGTGGCGAAGCCATCGGTGCAAGTGAGGAGGTAATAAAGGATAAATAATCAGAGGAGATTCAAAACCGACTGGGATACTTATGTGGAATTACTGGAGAAAGGTTATGAAGAAATTTTGAAATTGGTCAAGCTCCGGTAAGACAATTTTGGAGGTATTCAATGTACAGTTCTTATTCTTTGACATTATTTTAAAATTTTTTGGCATTGATGTCAAAGGGGGAATAGTATAGATGTGAAAACGAATTGCATACATTAGGGGGAGTTACAAAGTTTTTTGAGTTTTGGAAATAAGGATTATTTTGCAAATTTAGCTCAGGGGGAGCAGGGCTTGATGAAACCGACAGATTAGACCATGACCACTTTTTTACATGAGTGTTGCCATCAATGCCAAAGGGGGAGGTTGTTGGCAATTCACACTCTATTTATTGGTTTCACTATGTTTTCATTGATGGCAACATGATTTTGGGTTCCGGATTCATATGGTGTACCAGCAGGCACTTCACAGACTCTACACCGGCACTGGCATGGGTAGACAGAAGATTTCTTTGCTCACCAACAATGAAGGCCGACATGGTATAGTAAAGGCTATTGGTATTGGAGGCTAACATATCTTAGATCCGACATCGAAAATTTATTTTAATCCTTATATATTTATGTTATCTGGTCGACATGTAAACTAATATTGTATATATATTTGTAAGCTAACATAAGGCATAAAAATTGTATAGGGTATATAGGGTAGATTAATTAGATCATTTTGATAGATTAAGGATATGGATGTAATGGATCATGATGCGAATGAAATTAAATGTGAAATATATCAAATATTTTGTATGTGAGGAATTTATTGTAAGGATTGTTTTGGTAAAGGGGTTTAGGGTTTCAAACCGAAAGAGACAGAGCTTAAATTGGAACTTTATTTTGGCATAGGAGATGTTATCTTAGCAGTTCACACTTCTCTGGATTGTTGTCTGGAATTTTATGTAGTCAATGAGACTCTTATTGTGATTGAGTAGTGTGTTGTAGGTTGTAAGTCTTCCTACAAGTGCAGGCCCCTCATATATTGTAATATCTCTTCATATGGCCAGTGAATTGATATTGTGGGTCACAAATCCCACCATGGTTTTTCCTCTTTGAGGTTTTCCATGTATAAATCTGTGTGTTATGATTCTCATTTATGTGTTTGGCTTATTTTTTGCATTACTTCTTTCAATTCTGTTTATACCGGTACACCAGTTGTTGTATGATTGTTTTGTTAAGGCTAAAATCTACTATTTCGGTATAACACTGAATCACCCCCCCCCATCTCAGTATATGTGGTTTCCAACAAATTTATATAAAAACTATATTATAAAATACTTTTCTACCAATTATTTAAATTTTTAAGGTTTGAAATACAAATATATTTTTACATCTTGCAATTGTTCATAATACTTCAATATAACCTTTATCATTTATAAATTCTACTCCGATGTGCACCTTGAAATTTGATATATAAATTACCCCATGTTTGAAAAATATTATTTTTCATGTTAGTGATTATTTTTACTTTATCATGGATTTATATATTAAATCATAGGCACATAAAATCTAGGGAGAATATAATGGTGAAAAATATATAAATATATTAGATCAAAAGATTGTAAGGTACTTGTGAGCTTGTCCTAGCAATCATTTATTTGTTTGTCAATATCAAAGGTGAATTTAGGAAAAATGAGATAAGATTTATATAGTTTACCGCCTTTTGACAATGTGTTTGAAATGTTCTGCAGTCTCTTATTCAATGCCACCATTTTATCTTCAATCATTTTCAAGAATGTCTTTTTTCCCACTTCCTTAAATCTGTCCAAAACTTTATGTGTAGCCATTTTCTCCAAAGAGTCAAAATTGTTGTTTACATTGTTAATCAATTGAGTCAATTTACAGAAGGGGCTATTATTTGAATCTCGTTGTACATTTGTAGCCACCTTCTGTGAAACATCAATAGACATCAAAATTAGCTTTTTATCTTCAATTTCAGATTTCACCTAGTCTTGGCTAGCTTGAGCTTGGACTGTAGCAGCAAGCATAAGCTTCTCTAAAAGATATAACTTACCAGGATCAACTAGCTCATCAAGATTGATCTAGGGTGAAATCCCTATTACTAAAGGAGTGGCAATTTCTGGATTGACTATACCTTTTCCTTTGTCCACCTTAGCTATCTCAACTTCTCCTAACCTAGCATCCTTCTGTTGAATCTCAGGGCCTACAGTGCTGTCAGTCACCAGAGAATTGTCACTAGTCTCAACATCAACTGTGGTGTTACCTTGGTCTTTTGGTTGATCCTCAGGATAAGTTTCAACCTTCTGACTTCTGGAATCACCTTGTTTGTCATTCAAATGTGATGATTTAAAGGAATCCTTATACAGAGGAACATTCTCAATTATCTTCTTCCAAATTTCCTCTCTCTTTTCTCATCTCCTTAACATTACCAATCATTATCCTATTTATTCTATTTTAACTTTTGAATTCCTTTTTATTGGCTTCTTCAAGCAATTTGTTAACTTCATCATGAGTTATACATGTATATCTATTTACAAGTGCTCTCTCCTTCATCTCTTTATCCATTTTACTTGCATTCATCCTTCTAGCATCTATAATACTATATAGGTCCTTCGGAGTGGACTTCTCTAAGTCAATCAACGTCTTTCTATAATTGTGTAAATATAATACTACGGCTTCCTCTACCTTTCTTTGATGACCGCCATCAAAACTGTTCAAAATTTGCATGAAGATTCTTCAAATTTCCATCCACTGATATCTCATCTATCAACTAGTTTGCTGATAGTGGAGGAATTATTGTATTCTTACCTTCTATATTTCCAAATTTGAGGTCCTTGTCCAATTGACTTTTGACCTGTCTACTTCTTTGGTTTCTTCTGGAGGGAGTAGGATTTGACTTGATCTTTTTGGTGGGCTAAGCTCCACTGGATTGGGCATTTCTCACCTATTTGACAAAATTATCTCTTTTCTTTTCTTTTCCTGCCTCTTCCTCAGATTACATTTTTGAGTCCACCGAAGATACAAAAACATATGTTCTTTTAGGTTTTTTTTTGGTTTCAACACACCTTATCCGAATGGGGTAAGCTTTGCAGGTTGTGCCATCGAAGAAAGAATTTAATTAGTTACCTCCTTTTGAGAATATTTCTATCTATCCTTCTCCACCTCCTCCTTGGTGAATCTCATCTAAGTAGCTACTTCTTCTGCCATCTTTGATACCTTTCTCTTTCGGGCAAGAGTAGTGAATTGCTGGTGCAAACTAAGGTCCTTTTCTTTAAATGTCCCAAATCTCCCTTCCTTGGGATACACCGGTTGACTCAAGATATGTTTTTCATAACCTTCAAGTATAAAGGAGTCAACTTCATACCCCATGGACATGATCCAGACAATTTGGGGCTCCACTACTTCAATCAAGCATTGATCCTTATCCACCATAAATAAAATGGTTTGCTCATACTTCTCAACAACCTACTTAGGAATCATTTCCCTATTTTTCATTGAGGCTTGGGAGGTTTGGAAGTATCCCCAGAGGGAAGATATTCTCATAGTACCATCACCAATTTCCCACAGACCTTCCTTGATCTGCATGGCCAATGGTCTATCATAGGCCCATTGGACCTTGCCATTTATATTGGGTATCTCTTGAAAGAAGTATTGTGCTAGGAAAATGAAGAGTGTACCATATTTAAATGTATGCCTTTTGTCCTCCTTTATCTTCTTTAGATTGCTTAATAATTCATTTCGAAGTGTCATGCACATGTCATACATGGAAAGATAGGGGGAGAGAGAGATGGATAAAGAGAGAGAGATAGAGAGGGGAAGATAGAGGGAGATATAGAGGGAGAGATAGAAATAGAGGGCAGAATGGAGAAGGGGACTCAAAGAGAGAAAGAGTATAGGATAGAGACACCTAAGAGAGGGGGAGAGAGAGAGAGAAAGATAGAGACCAAAGAGGTAGATGGAGGAGATGTGAGAGAAAGAGAAAGATAGTCTAAGAGATAGAGAGAGTCTGAGTGAGAGGAAGGGATGGAAGGATAGTATAAGAGACTAGAGAGAGAAGTGCAAAGAGAGGGACAAAGAGAGAGAGTGAGAAATAAAATTAATGAGAAACAAAGAGAAGGAGGGGGAGGAGAGAGGGAGAAAGTGAGAGAGAGAGAGAGAGTGAGTGAGAGAGAGAGAGAGAGAGAGAGAGAGAGAGAGAGAGAGAGAGAGAGAGAGAGAGAGAGAGAGAGAGAGAGATACACCTGAAATAAAGGGAGATTGAGATAGAGAGATAAAGAATGTGTGTGTGTGTGTGTGTGTGTGTGTGTGTGTGAGAGAGAGAGAGAGAGAGAGAGAGAAAGAAAGAGAGAGAGAGAGAGAGTTAAGTGAAAAATAGAAAGGGAGGAGTGGAGGTAGGGAGAGAGTGGAAAAGAGATATACTTGACAAAGGAGGAGAGAGAGAGAGAGAGAGATTTTACAGAGGGGAGAGAGACTTGAGAGAAAGAGGAATGGATCGAGATGGGGAGAGAGAATGAGAGTTATAGGGAACAAAATACTTGATAGAGCTAGAGAAAGGGAGGGGGAGGGAGAGAAAGATAATGGGAGAGAGAGACACTGAAGAGAGGGGGAGAGAGTGAGAGATAGAGATATTTGAGAGAGGGAGAGAAAGAGAGAGATAGACAAAAGAGAGAAAGAGGGTGAGGGAGACGAGAAAGAGAGGGAGAGATACATAAGATAGATAAGAAAGTAGAGAAGGACAGGTTTATGAGATAAATAGGTAGGGGTTGAGGAAGAGAGAGGGAGAATGTAGGGAAGAGATGAGAGAGATAATACTGATATGAGCATGCTTATTACTAAAATTTGACTAAGTTTAAAATTTATAAGAATACACAAAAAACTAGAATCTTCATTATAACTCTTAGAGATCTGGAACCACTCTCAAACATCTTGACAATATCTCAGAAACATAAAAGACAAAGAGAAATTCCACTTATACTGAAATATTATATTTTATGTATATATCCTATCAAAAAACCTAATTGAACGCTAAATGAACTACATACAAGTCCATATTACTAATTTAAATTTTCCTGATATACAAATGCATATGTATTTTACAAACTAAAACTGCGTATAGGGTTTTAGTTTCTAAACCATGTACGCAATTAGTATAGTTTAAACCCCATACACAGTTTAGCTTCGGTCATGCTTGGCAAAAAGAGCCTAAAATTCTATAAGGAGTTTTTTGAATTTGAAATACCTTGTCTACGTTTTGTGTTTTTTCATGTTTTTTGGGGGTGTGTCCACTTTTTTGCATACCATCTTGGTGCACACACCCAATATTGATATTGAAAATGATTGAAAACAACTATCTTGACATCGGTTACGGTTAAAATGATGTCCAATTAAATTAAGAGTTGATCAGGATCATGAAATGACAATTGAGATTGATGTCAAGAAGACCTGATTCAAATTTGATAAAATGAGATCGAATAGGAAAAGAATGTGAAAGAATGACACAATTACAACAATTACACGTCATCCCCAATTTACTACTCGTTAAATAAATTTGTTTTTCTTTTATAACATTCTATCTTTTTAAAACTGAAATAATGGGGTTTCATTTCATATGGAATCCTTTCTTTTCTGCCACGTCATGCCCAATTTAATATTGGTTAAAATAAATGTGTTTTCTTTTGATAACGTTCTATCTTTTTAAAACTAAAATAATGGGGCCTCATTTCTGCTATTTAAATAAATGTGTTTTTCTTTTGATTACATTCTATCTTTTTAAAACTGAAATAATGGGGCTTCATTTCTGTCCTGCCTCATTAATAAAAAAATTAGTTTTATAAATTTTATTTATTATATTTTTCAATCTATTAATATAACTAATGTTTATTATAAGCCTTCTACAATCTATTAAATCTAATAATTCTATCATCTTAATTCCATTTTAAGATTAACAAATCTATTTTTGAGTAACATAAAATGAATATCATTATATTTCAAAGATTCTAACATTTCTTCAAATTATTTAAATTAAAAAAAAATTAATTAAATTTAATTTTATAATACTTAAATCTCAAAACTAATAAACTTTTTTATAAAAAACCAAAATAACTTAAAAAATGATCAACTAAGCATGTGCAATTTAAAATTTTTTAAAATGAAATTATAATAAATAACATAAATTACTTAATGAAAAGTATAATGCTAGGTTGCTGGAGGGGGCCTTCCTAAAAAATAGAGCTCGAGTTGGAGAAGGAGCTGCTGAGATTTAACTCCCAAAAGAAGTTGTTAAACTCCAAAATTTAAGGAAACCACTAATCTCATGAATATAAGATTTTTTGTATGCGCATAATACAAACAAGTAAAAATAATTTATTTCCCTCCAAAACTATTTTTCTAATAGAAATTAAATTAACAAAAGATTTTGTATGTGCATAATAAAAACAAGAAAAAATTATTTCCATCTAAAACTATTTCTTAATAAAAATTAAATTTAGATGTTTAACAAGTAGGATGCCTCTATTTTTGAAAAAGATCTCAAATAGTCTTATAATACAATTTTTTATATTCATAAAATGCCATCTTCTTTAAAATAGAGCTTAAACCCCTCTCATGTAAATCATTCCATGATATCTTCTCACTCTCGTATTCTCTAAATAAAGCCATTAGATTACCATTGATATAAGAATAATTGTGAATATAAATTTTATATATTAATATAAAAATATAAGAAAATTATAAATTATAAATAAATAAATCTTAGTTTAACAATTAATACAATATTTCCATGTTAGTATTTATAGAGAGTAATGAAAAAAGTTGAAAGTTATAATTTATAATTAATTTTATTTATATAATTTGAATTATCATAAATATAGAGATATAAAATATATTATATTATTTTAAGAAATTTGTGTTGAAAAATTAATTATTGTTCACTAAATCAAATAATTAATTTTTTTTTTAATTTCATAATAATTAATATGTAATGTAGATTATAATTTGATTAACATATTATTTTAATATTTATAACAATTAATAATAATTTTTTAAATAATTTTAATTATTAATATATTTATTATTTAACAATATAATATAAATATTGATATTAATCTTATGATGATATTATTATAACAATTGAATTATAATTAAAAGATTATATACCAAATTGGGTTTGAAATAGTTTTATTTGCAAGTACTAGAAGATTGGAACCTAGGTCTTTATAAAATCCATCTATAACAAGTAAAACAATATTGTCTAATGGTTGATAAGAAAAATAATTTTTCTAATTTGTAAACATAAAAAATATGCATGTAGACTTTAAGAAAAGTAACAAAGTTATCACAACTCCTTTGCCTACCATTTGTTTTGAAATTACAAATTTATATGCAGAGATAATAAATCTTGTTTGAAATTTGTAGAGATTGAAACGCATTTATTTGGTAAGATTGTCAACTATTCAAGGAGATGTTTCTATTGTTGTAAAATAGTATTGAATCTTGATATTAGATATACAAATGATGACCATGCATCAGTTGCGTACTTTATTTTTTAGGTTGGGGTTAAATAATTATTTGTTTTGCAAGGGTCCAGTGAGCAAGCTCTTCCAAATTTGACGTTGCATAGTTCCTTTTCATTATATTATTTAATAATCTTATTTATTTTTTAATTAGAGACTATATTACATATGAATTTTGATATTATAATTTTAGAAATTATATGTAAAAATAAATATTTAATATTTATAATAGACATTAACATTTATAAAATTGAGACATTTGAATAACCATTCTTTTAATTAATTGAAATACATGAAATTTATTGTTTTTGATTAAGTGAAAACATGTTTTGAAGGGGCCCAAAAACCTTTACATCGGATTAAAATAAAGATGAAGCTTGAAAGCTTGACTAGATAGATCAAGCGAGAACAAAGACAACGACTACCCAAAAAGACAACAAGGCCAGTAAAACCAGCCCAAACAACAAACTACAAAGACCCTCATTTTGCCTTGTGGGGATGAACAGTCATATCAAAAGAGGGCTTGGACATCTTTGAATGCTTTTCCTTAACAATAATCCAACTATCTTCAAATTTAGCTTCCGCAACAGACCAATGCGAAGGGCACAACAACGATCTTTCTGGAGTGGAAAAAAGGGTACCAGAAGAGGGAGCAACAATAGTCATAGGCATAGAGTCACAACCAGCAAAAGTTGTGGCAACACCCATTGAAGAAGCTGGTGATATTATTTTTCATGTTAATGATTCTTTTTACTTTTTCATGGAATTATATATTAGATCATAGGCACGTCAAATCTAGGGAGAATATAATGGAGAAAAATATATAAATATGTGATTTTTTCTATTGTTTTGGTCTAAAATAAATTAGAATATCAATGGAATAACATATTTTCAACTAGCATGTTCTTACATAAATTTGTCTATTAAATCATATTCTTCTAATCCAAAATGTAAATATGTAGCATACTAATAATTTCACTATTAATTATGGTTGATAAAAAAATTAAGGCTTTTGGGGATCCTATGTTGAGATGGCTACATTTGAAGATGATTTTATAGGAAATACAAGGGATCCTACCCATGATAATGGATGTGAACTCATTTTGGACCTAACTTGAGAAGGTTATCATTTATTGTAAGCTTTTATTACTTGGTGTTTTATATACTTAATAATCTTGTATGCCACTCTTGGTGTACATGATAAGTGAAGGATCCAATAAGTACTTCCAACCTAATATTATATGTATTATTTTATTTTGTGTCTTGTCTTCTAATATGATTTAGTCTTGAATATTAAAATTCCAGGAATTCTCATGAAATAGATCCTAGGGTATTCTCCTTGTTTTGATCTTGAGATATGCATCTAGTAAATAGGACTTATTTCGAGACATGCAAAAAATGATTTGTAGCTTATGGCATATTCCCCTTGTTGCAAAAATGATTATTTTAATTGATCTACCTTTATTATGACAGGTTTCAATCTATTACTATCATATTTGCATTTTATTTGAATGTTACATGTTAATATCATTTTACTTCAAGAATGGTAGAGGATATCTTACTTTAGAGAGCTTGGTACATGTTAGTGTTGAAAAAGGACATGGTTTAATTTATTGGTTCTCTTGTTGTTCTTGTCCATCTTGTTCATCTTTTTATATGTTTGTATTTACATTGTTGAGTATCCAAAACTTGTGAGAGCTATGGAAACTACTGCTAAGATATGTATTGCAAATGTTTTATAGGATTTGCATATTATAGTATGTTTCTTTCACCCTATGTATTAGAGGAGTTAAAGCCTTATTCTCTATGCATTACTATAGATATACTTGATATGTTTTAATCTATTTTAATATCTTACATTACTTATGTGGTGGGATTTATTGGATATATGTCTAGTGATCCTCTTGGGTATCTTACATTATTCATTACTAATGTGATGATGAGTTTTGATGTTTAATTGGTTTTGGATTGATGAGTTATGTAGGTTCTCAATCAACTACCTATTTTATTGTAGTGAGATAACTTTGATGTGAAGTACCTATGCCCATAGGAACATATTAGAGTTAATGCAAACCTTGTTATTTTTCCTTGGTTTGGTAATTTACACATTGGTATGTTACCTTGTTATAGGAGGATGGATATATAGCTCGACTCAATTATAATTTTGAGTTGACATGTTGATGTCATGAAGTTATATCTATGATGGTGTACCTTGGTTTAGTGTATGGTTATCCTGGATAAGTTACAATTTGTTGTGGTTTCTATTCTATATGATATGAGAAAGGTATATACTTACAACCTTTGTTATCATTTGCAATTGATGTTTCTATTTATAGAAAGATTGTAGTGTATATTCTAGTGATAGTTGATATAAATCACTTTATTATGTTCCTTTGTCTTCCATAAGTGGCATGTTGGAGGATGTAATGATCTTTGTTCTTGATGGTAGTTATCATGGATGCTTTTGCAAGTGTCTTGGAGTATGAGAACATGGAGAAGATTCAAGTAGTACATATTGGTAAAGCAATTATTTTACCTTGTTTGTGATTCCTATGGGTGTATTTATAATGTATGATGTCAAGTAGGATAATGTTACAATTAAGAATCAATTTAACATATAAATTATATTCCATATTTAATGGTTTGAACATCCTTTGATAGTGTACCAAGGCACTTAGGATGTAATAGGAAAATAAATTGTAATATTTATTCTCACTAGACGACTTGTAATATATTCAGATATTTATGGATCTAATTATGGAAATTACACCTATTTATTATTTAGATAGTTTTGAACCTCTATTATTAGATCCTAAATATTTTTCAGTAATTTAAAAGATAACCAAGATCTTACCCAAATATTTTCATATATTATTACTATAAGAAAATCTATGTTATGAAGTCTTAAAGGGAAATTTTAGATTGTGTTTTTTGTTTGTTTGAATGATGTACAATTATTTAGGTTTTATAAAAATGAATTATTGTGTAAGAGGTAAATTAAGTATGTTGGATGCTAATATAGTATTTTTGGACTTTTTTGTGTAATCCCATTCATGTGATAGAAATATTAGTTAGGGGCCACATGCATTAAATGATAAATCATGAGAAGGTGTTGGTAAGCTCATATAATCATCATGTTAACTGAGTCTAAAAAAATGAGTGATAATAATTTAAGCCCTAGTTGTAAAGGAATTGTAAAAGAAATAAGATAAATCAAACAATTGAAAACCTCTACCAATCAGTTATTTTTCTAAATTATCTCACCATATAATACATAATCATCACATTTTTTATAATTAACAACTAAAAATTATTTCACATATCAAAAAGAATATGTAGAACCATCATAATCATCTTGTAATTTTCTTTTTCTAAGGATCATGATGTTATGATGTAATGAATAAGAGGGTGTATGAAAATCTTCCACTTAGTTATGTCATGATCATTATAATTATAATTGAAGAAAACTTGTAATGTAGAATATTTTTTATCATGATTTGCATCATCATATATAAAAATAGATATACAATTTATAAATCATACTTCTATGGATGTGACAGTAATATTAAATGTATAAGAAACGTCATTGTGATGTACAATGATGTAATGAATAATTAATGTTGGTAGAACCATGCCATTCATATCAAAGTGTATCACTAGGTGAAAACTATAATGTATATAAACTATTGTTGAACTGATTGGAAAATGAGTCTATGTAATAGGAAATGTTATCCGCTGGCTTGTTCGCTGAATGCCTCGGTGAAATCTGCCAATTATCAATCAATTTGCTCCATACGCGAAGATATGAAAACTCCTCTGCCATTTCTTTTCTTTCTGTTCTTACCAACGTTGTTTAATGCGTTAGATGACTCAAACATCAATCAATTTGCTGTTCATAAGCCCAAATATGTAATACTTTCTTTTCTGCCACGCCATCACCAATTTACTGCTTGTTAGGCGTAACCTACAATGCCACCCACCCATTTGTAACGGTGTAAACAAAAGAGAATTGTATCGTATTCCTACAGTTACTAATGAAATGAAATGAATAAATTATAAAACAGCATTCGCTGAAGGATGGGAAACGCCAATGGAGGATAGGAAATGCCAATGGCTGAAGAATAAGAATAAGGATGCCGAGAAGGAATATGAAGGATTAGGATTTATGATTATGGTTAATTTTATGTTTAGGGGTAGAGTTTATATCAAAATGTTAGGGTTAGGGTTAGGGTTTATATTAGAGGGTTAGATTTAGGGTTAGGATTATAGTTAGGGTTTCATCACTGTTAAGGTTAGGTTAATGGTTAGGAATTAGATTTATATCATGGTTATGATTAAGGTTAGGGAAACAGTTAAGATTATGGTTAGGCTTAGGATTTAGGGTTATATTTACGATTGTGTCTAGGGTTAGGGTTTATATTCATAATTATGGTTATGGTTTGGATCATCACTTTTAGGGTTAGGTTAATGGTTAGGGTTGGGATTGCAGTAAGGGTTTACATCATTGTTAGGGTTAGGTTAATGGTTAGATTTTGGATTTAGGGTTAAGGTTAGGGTTAGGCTTACAATTGTTGTTAGGATTAGGATTTAGTGTTATTGTTATGATTATTTCTAGGGTTAGACTTTATATCATGGGATTAGGATTCGGTTTAGGATTTACAATTATGGTTAGTTTTGTGTTTAGGGTTAGGGTTTATATCACAACGTTAATATTGGGGTTAAGGGTTTAAGGTTTATATTAGAGGGTTAGAGTTAAAGTTAAGGGTTAGGGTTAGGCTAATGGTTAGGGTTTGGATTTATATCATGGTTAGGGTTAAGGTTAGGGATAGGGTTAAGATTATGGTTAGGCTTACGATTAGGGTTATGTTTAGGATTATGTCAAGGGTTAGGGTTTATATCATAGGTTAAGTGTTAGTGTTAAGGGTTAGGTTTAGGATTGTAGTAAGGGTGAAGTTAGGGTTATATTTAAGTTTAGGGTCAAGTTATAGTTTAGAGTTCAATCAGGTCTAGATAAGAGATATTTTCAAGGTGAGGATTTGATTATGGTAAGGTTTTCATTATAGTTAAGGTTTCTATTTTTTTATGTTGTTAAATGAATCAACAATTGGTTTTAGAATAAATTTAAAACTAAAACTTATATAACTTTAAATGATTAGAGTATGCTTTTGAATGTTTATCAAATCCTGATGGTAATAACTATTTTAGGATAATGTATTTATTTTTATTTTTTCTAAAATATTAAAATAATTTTTATTATGAATATTTGCTTTCTTATTTCAATAT
Source organism: Cryptomeria japonica (assembly GCF_030272615.1). Taxonomy (NCBI): domain Eukaryota; kingdom Viridiplantae; phylum Streptophyta; class Pinopsida; order Cupressales; family Cupressaceae; genus Cryptomeria; species Cryptomeria japonica. Next base: position 658,340,607 of record NC_081413.1, read on the forward strand.
TTTTATGAAATAATTACTTTGAAACTTTGTTCTTATGAAATAAAGACATTTTAAAATAGCTTAAACTCTCTTTTAATTGAAATGATATTTTTACTAAAAATTTAAAATATAGACATTTAAAAATAGTTTAAAGTTTCTTATAATTAAAATTATATTATTCTTATCAAACCCTAATGATAATAAAATCAAATACTTAAAAGCCATAAGTAACAGATTCTTCGTTGACATCTTTTATTGAACAAAAATGGTATGTATGATTTGTATGATAGCGTCACGATTATAAATCTAAAAAATCAATTTAACAACTAAAAAAAAAAAGCTATTTTAAATTTAGAATTTGAATTCATTTGCATGCAAAAGGGGAATAGAATAGAAATTTTTCTCATATATATAAAAAATATAGAAAGATTCTATTTATATTTAGATTTTGCTTTTAAATTAACTCAAACTACCATTTATTTTAAAACTAATTGTTATTTAGAACTTGAAACGATTTGCTTGTAAAAAGTGAAATAAAATAGAATTGCTAATTGTTTTTTTAGAAAATCTCAATTTATAAACAATTTTTTGTTTTAAATTTATTCTTTAACTAACTCTTGATTTATTTAACAATTTAAAAATATTATAGTTATTTTAAGTTTAGAATTTGTATTTAAATTTATTTTGTGGACTATTTATTAATAAAATATGTATTGATATAAGGTTTGTTATTTTTATTATTATTCAAATAATTTTAAAATAATTTTAAATATTTTAAATTATTTTATAAAGGTTAAACAAATAAGATTTTAACTTAAGTAGCATTAGGGTGAAACTTTAACTTGTTTTAAATTTATATTAATAATATTGTTTGAATTAAAAGAAATTTTAAGCTATTTTAAAATGTCTTTACTTTATCAAAACAAATTTTAAAGGTATTTATTTCACAAAAGTATTGAAATAAAGAAAAAATATTCATAGGAAAAGTATATGATAATCAACATTTGTTTTAATATTAACTATAACCTTAATCTAACCCTAATTTAACCCTAACACTTATTGAACCCTAATCCTAATTGAATTCTATCCCAAACCCTAACCCTAATTAAACTTTAATCCTAATTTAAATGTAACCCTAACATAATTGAATCATAAAGTTAATTCTTAACCCTAATTGAACTCTTATACAAACCTTAAATATAATTTTCAACTTACCATAATCAAACCCCAACCTTCACAATATCCGTAATCTAGATCTAATTGAACCATAGACAAGATCAACCTTAATCTAAGCATAATTGAAACCTAACCATAACCTAACCCTAAATTTAATTCTAACCCTAGAAATAGACCCTAAAGTTAACTCTAAGCATAGAAATAGACCCTACCTACAACTTAAACCTTAATCTAACATTAATATGTGCTCTAAGCCTCATTGGATCCTCATTCTAATTCAATACTAACTCTCACCCTCATGATGTGTTATCCTAAATACAACCCTAATTAAACATTAATGTTGACCTTAAAATCGAGCTTTATTATATAATCCTAACCCTCACACCATGCTTTATCCTTAAACCATAACACTATAAATGAATACTAATTCTAACTCTAACCATAATTAAACCCTAAATAAATTATAATACTAACCATAACCCTACTCAAGATGTAAATCCCAACCCTAATAATAACCACAATTATAACCCCATTCCTAATCATAACCCAAGCCCTAAAGCTAACCCTAATCCTAAAAATTATGTAAACCCTAACTTTGATCCTAATCCTCATCCTAAACCCTATCCCAAAACATAACCCTAACCCTGACCATGATTTTAACACTAAACCTAACCATTATCCTCACAATAACCCTAATTCAAATTCAATACTAACTCTCACCCTCATGATGCGTTATCTTAAATACAACCCTAATTAAACCTTAACGTTGACCATAAAATCACGCTTTATTATATAACCCTAACCCTCACACCATGCTTTATCCTTAAACCATAACACTATAAATGAATACTAATTATAACTCTAACCATAATTAAACCCTAAATAAATTATAATATTAACCTTAACCCTACTCAAGATGTAAATCCTAACCCTAACAATAACCATAATTATAACCCAAGCCCTAAAGCTAACCCTAATCCTAAAAATTATGTAAACCCTAACTTTGATCCTAATCCTCATCCTAAACCCTATCCCAAAACATAACCCTAAACCTGACCATGATTTTAACACTAAACCTAATCATTATCCTCACAATAACACTATTCATGGTGTAAATCCTAACCATAACACTAACCTTAAATCTAACCCAAACCATTACAAACACTACCATTAATCCTTACACTAACCCTTAACCCTAACCCTAACCATGATGTAAAACATAACCCTAGCTATAATACCAATGTTAACCCTGACCCTAAGCCGAACCATGATGTAAAGCCTAAGCTTTACGATAGTCCTAACTATAACTCTAAACCATTACCCTAATCATAATCCTAACCCTAACCCTAACCTAACCTAATCATAACCCTAAACCCTAACCCTGAAAATGGGGAATGGGTCTACAACTCTTAAGATGGACCAATCATCTATTACAATGCATTAATAATACATGAAGGGTATTAGTATCTTGGTGCATCCTAAGGGCTCGATGGCCATTTCCCTAGATATAACTTTAAACCTAACCCTAACCATGATTTACACCCTGAACCTATCCATAATTTAAACCATGTTGTAAACCCTAATCCTAATCAAGATGAAAATCCTAACCTTAATCATAACCATTACTATAATTATAATCCTAAAACTAACTATAATACAGACCCTAGACCCTAACCCTAACATGATGCAAATCCTAACTCTAACCATAACCATGATATAAACATTAACATTAATCCTACTACTTACCCTTCACCTTAACCCTAACCATGATGTAAACCTTAACCCTAGCCATAATCCTAACAATAACTGTAACCATAAGCCAAACCATAAACCTAACCCTAACTCCAACCCCAACCATGATGTAAACCATAACCCTTACCATAATCCTAGCTATAACTCTAAACCCTAACCCTAACCCTAACCTAACCATAACCATAAACCCTAACCCTAACAATAATCCTTAGCCATAACCCTAAAACCTAATCTAACCCTAACCCAAACCCTAACCATAACTAAAAACCTATATGTAATCCTATCCATAATCCTAATCATAATCTTAAACCCTAACCCTAATCTTAATCTTAAACCTTAACCTAACCATAGTCATCACCCTAACCCTTAAAACAATGTTAATCATCACCCTAACCCTAACCCTAACACTAACCCAAAATTTACCCCTAGCTAATATGTAAACCCTAACCCTAGCCATAATCCTAACTACGACCCTAACGATAATCCTAAACCTAACCTTAACCCCAACCATGATGTAAATAATAAACCTAACCATAACCCCAAGCAATAACCCTAATCGTAATCCTAACCTTAACCCTAACCTTAACCATATTTGAATAGTAATAATAAATCTAACTACAATTAAACCCTAAATAAATTATAATACTAACCCTAATCCTAACCCTAATCAAGATGTAAATCCTAACCCTAATAATAACCATACTTATAACCCTAAACATAACCATAACCCAAACCCTCAAACTAACCCTAATCCAAACAATAATCTAAACCCTACAACTATGAGCCTAAACCTAATCTTAAACCCTGACCCAAACCATAACCCTAGCCCTAAACCTAACCATTATCATAATCCTAACCTTAAACCCTAACCTAATCATAACCCTAACTATGATGTAAACCTTAACCTTGACCATAATACTGATTTTAACTCTTATCCAAAACATAACTATCAACCAAATCCTAATCCTAACCATACCCCCAATTATAATTCTAACCCTTATCCTACCTTTGACATAAACCTCAACATAATTGTAACCATTTCACTATACCCTAACCTGAACCATAAGTTTAAACCTAATATTAAACTACAACCATAACCCTAACCCTAATGATTATCCTAAACCAAAACCAAACCCTAACATTGAAGCTAACCCTAACCATTACCGTAACCCTTACCCTAATCATAGCCCTAACTAGAACCATGATCATAACCCTAACTGGAACCATGATGTAAATGTTATCCTTGACCATAACACTAACCTTAACCCTAATGCTAGTTATAACCATAATACTTTCCATTAAATAAAGTTTAATATATCTTAGATTTTAGCATTTTCTTTGATCCTACAACACATATATATTGATTTATTTAATGTTTTTCATGTTGGGCGGTGCCACTGCAACTAGCATATATACCTTAAATTTTATTTTATTTTATATTAAATAAGCAAAGAGGTATCATTCTGAAGGCACCTATTTCAATTTAGGGTATACAATTGATTAAAAATAGGCAGCTCAAAAAGGATATCTATTTGATATAGATTAAATTAAAATTTAAGGTATATATGCTAGTAAAATAGATTTGTTTTTCTTTTGATAACATTCTATCTTTTTAAAACTGAAATAATTCTACAAATCTAATAATTCTAATAACTCTATCATCTTAATTCAATTTTTAGATTAAAAAATCTATATTTAAGTAACATAAAATGAATATCATTATATTTTAAAGATTCTAACATTTCTTGAAATTATTTAAATTATAAAAAAATTAATTAAATTTAATTTATAATACTTAAATCTCAAAACTAATAAACTATTTAATAATAAACCAAAATACTTTCAAAACAATAAACTAAGCATGTAAAATTTAAAAAATTTAAAAATAAAATTATAAAAAATAACTTAAATTACTTATTGAAAAGTATAATGCTAGGTCCCTGCAATTTTAATTTTAAAACTGGTGGTCCCATGAATTTTGTAGTAGTTCAACTTAGAAGTTTAAACTGAAAAAAGAAACTGTTAAACTTCGACATTTAAGAAAACTAGTATAAGATTTTTGTATGTGCATAATAAAAACAAATAAAAAATGAACAAGTAAAAATAATTTATTTTCCTCCAAAACTATTTTTTGGATAGAATTTAAATTAATAGAATATTTTGTATGTACATAATAAAAACAAGTAAAAATAATTTATTTCCGTCCAAAATGATTTTTTAATAAAAATTATATTTAGAAGTTTAACAAGTAGGATGCTTCTATTTTTTTAAAAGATTTCAAATAATCTCAAAGCACAATTTGTATTTATTCATAAGACCCTGCATTTCAATTAAAAGAGGAAATATTTCATGAAGAAAAAGATTACATTTAAGACCATTCCCATTAGATGTTTATAAGCAAACTTATGACAAAGAAAAATTGTATGAATATATCTCACCCATCACTGTAAATGGTGAAAGAAAAATAAGAAGAATAAGAATGCAAGCATACAATGAAGAGCCCATCACAACTCCTTTGCCTGGCATTTGTTTTGAAATTACAAAGATATATGCAATGATAATAAAGACAAGTATTTATATATTAAAAGCATGAATTATTTAGGGAAGTTCTGCATTTTCTCTCAACACATTGGAAACTTTCTTGTTTGAAGCGTGAATTATTTAGGGAAGTTCTTTTTTTTCTCTCAACACATTGGAAACTTTCTTGTTTGAAATTCAATTGTGTAGAGATTGAAATGCACACATTGGAAACTTTGTTGTTTGAAATTCAGTTGTGTAGAGATCCAAATAAATTTAATTGGCAAGGTTGTCAAATACTGTGAGAGATGTTTCTATTGTTTCTATTGTTGTAAAATAGTATTGAATCTTGATATTAGATATACAAATGATGAACATGCATCAGTTCTCATTTTGTTTTTTTTAGGTTGTATTTAAATAATTATTTGTTTCATGGTAAACTATTTTGAATGATGAAGATACATAATATTCAAAATATCCGAATCATACTTAATATTTCATTCTATAGATAAAATTTCTAATTAATTTTTTCCTTTAAAAAGTTATTTTATTAACTTAATTATTATTATTAAGAATTAATTTATTTTACTTTAGAACTGCTTTTTTTAGTTCAAATAAATTTTGACTAATATATATTTAAACATATATACCAACTATATTATTAAATGCCTATTTATTAAATATTTAAATTTTTAATGTTTTAAATAAATAATATATGTTTACATCTTATAATTTTTCATTATACTTTCATATAGCCTTTATCATTTATCAATTCTAATTGCAAATTGTTAGTCCACCTGTAAGTTTTCCTTTTAAAAAAAAAATATTCCAGTTTGCGGGTTATCTTTTTGTGCCTTTTGTCTCCATCGGGTCATTTGTTCTCTTCGTACTTGAACCGTTGAACTCTTTTTTCAAAAGGTTTAAAGGGTTCAAGGTTCAAAGTGCAATTTTTAAAAGGAAAAAAGTCAGTCGTTCCGGTTTTTGTCACCAAATTTTCAAATGTGTTCACTTGGTCTTCAGTCATTGAATTTTTGAACCCATTGAACCTCGTGTTCAAGTGGTTCAAGGGTTCAAGGTTCAAAAATGCCTTTTTAGTGGGTTGTGGCAATGTATTGTTATATGACGAGCACGAGTCTTTCTTTTTATGTTAAGTCGATATGTGGTCTTGAACTTTGAACCAAATTTCAAGTGCTTCAAGAGGTTCAAGGTTCAAGGTTCACTTTAATTATTCCTTTTCTTTGTCGCTCATTCCTAGTGTTATTTATGTGTCGACCGTTATTGTTTTATTGCTTAAACAAACTTGAACCATTGAACCTCGTGTTCAAGTGGTTCAAGGTTCATAAGTTCTTTTCAAACTAATCTGAAAAGCTTTTTCGCGGAAATAAAAGTGGCGCGACAAGAAGGAATATCCCCTTATTCAACTTTTTGAAATTCTAAATGTGGAAAGTAATCTTGAAAATATCAAATTTCCTTTGCGAAAGTGGTGGCTAATTAAGAAGGTGTCAGGTTTGTCATTTCACCATTACTTCGCACGCTTGGAGTAAATCATGATGAAGCGTGTGCAACCCTATTGATATTTCCCGTCTAATTAAAGGAAGATGTATAAGTTTATTTCCATATTTAGGAAGGTCGCAGTTGCCTGACTTCGATTAATTGGAGGTGTCGAAGGTAAATCCAGCACTGTTCTCCAGAAGAATTTCTAGTTTTCATGGTCTTATCAAGTAAGTTCAGTTGTCTTCTCCTATGTTGTGTTTCTTTGTGCACTGAAGTTTTATCAGTATAGAAAAGGGGAAGATTTGAAAAAGGTTGTTGGGGTAGCATATTGTATTGTTGTTAGAATTTCTTGGTTAAGGGAATACATAGTTAAAATGAGGCCTGTGCTGCCAAAGCTTGACCGAACCTCATGTTTAGTGAGTATCATGCCGGAAATGGAAGACACCTCCTTAGTTCATGCAGATTTGGGGAATTTCCTTGAAAGGACTAAGAATCCTCAGGCTGGGTCACTAATGGAGAAGATAGTTAAGAGTGGTCTTGTGGAAGTTGTTGCATTTCCATTAGTCACGTCGTGTCCAGATTTAGTGTTGGCTTGTATGAATAGATATGATTCTGAGAATAGATGTATCAAAACTAGTGATGGTGAAGTGTTAGTCCATATTAATAGGGAAATGGTGATGGCAACAATATGTATTTTGCATAAAGAGGATTATGAGGATTGGACCATTTGAAATTCATATGCCTATTTCTCAGAGAAGAAGAGCAAGTACAGAAGTATAATTGCAAGGAATTGGCTCTTGAGGGTTCAGAAAGGAGGATCACGACTACCCAAACCGTTACCTAGAGAATACCTCATCACTTAGGTGCGAGACATTGTTGTGCTTTTAAAAAGAGTAAAAGGGAATTCACATTCCTTCTATTGGGAAGATTGGATGTACTTTTTCATCCAAGTGGTTCTATCTAGTGACAGATTTTTGGATTGGTCTCAGGTGATTGGGGAGAGGCTTCATGAGGGGCTAAGCAACTTTGTGGCTATGAATGGGTTTTACATGTCTTCTTACTTGTTTTATATTTTGGCCTACACAAAGGAGTGGCCTGGATTACGCAGTGAACATTGGATTGATGGAATGAGGGTTTATGATTTTTACTCTAGGGTGATGCCAACAAGATAATGTCCACAGAGGCTATGGAGGTTGTGAGTATTTATGGAAGCTTCTTTATCTAGTTTCCATGGTTTACTTACATACAGGTAGGTGGTTTTGAAGGCCAACCATTCAAATTACCTAGGTATGCCTTTGATAGCTTCGTACTTACAGAGGTGAGCAGGCAGCTAGCCCATATAGATAAAAGACTAGGGGAAAAGGGATAATCCAAGGTGGATTTTCTCATTGATCTTGGGTATTACAGCTACAAATCACTATCAGATGCTTTGAATCTAGAACTGGAGTTTAAAAGGATGAATCTGGAGCTATATGTAGCTAGGTGAAGTTTTGACAGCAAAGGATATGCAAGGGAGAACCTTAACATAGACAGTCATTTCTGCCATGAACCCCAGGTGGAAGATTATAGGGAAAATTGCAAGGATGAGCATGAAGTGAGAAAGAGGCTGTGGCCAAGATTCACTTGTGATAGATAGTTGTCTTGAGGCTCCCAATTAATACATCAGGTGTGTTGGAAGATACAAAGGAAGATGTCCTAGACCCTGAGTTTGGTACTTAGATTGAAGGGAAACCGATTCCAGAAATTGACTGGAATAAAAAAGAAGATGATAACATTCAAACAAGGACCTTCAATGTTGTCAGGAGAACAAAGAGATGGTTGAGGAAACTAAACTTCCAGGAGGGTCTTTCCATGTCCCCACATGAATCAATAAGTGATTCACACATCCTGGTTCAATCTCCTATTTTTGCCACTAATAAAATTACTGATATTGCAGGTGTCTCAAAGCTCGTTGTAGAGAGAATACCACCAAGAAGGTCAGGAAGGTCACCATCCAGTCTTACAGCTACTTGAGTAACCCGGTCAAGAACGAAGAAGAATAGTACAGAGCATGTTCTGTAGTAGGTCGTAGTGGATTTATACCCGAGTGAAGAGACTGAACAAATAATGGACCCACAGGATCAAAGTGAACCTGGGATACAAGAAGTGGATACAAATGAAGGAGTAGGAACTCAACAGGATCCCATGAATGCCCTGGTAATCGTTACTTCCCCAGATACATAGGTCACCCTGCCACCTAAAGGATCTACCAATGCTCCAAAATGGCTAGAAGCCGCCATTGGAAAGAAAAGGAGTGTGGTGCCGATCACCATCCCATTGGAGGACATGGTTAGTAAATGCTTAGGAAAAGCATTAGAGCCCAAAAAGCTCAAAACACAAGTAATGCTTGATGTGGATGACACAACAGGACACTGGATAGCTGAAGTGGCCAAGCCCATTGCCGGGAGAGATGCAGATAAGGCTACAAAGGAAGATTTTATTGTGGAGAAAATAGATTTGGGCATCGCATTAAGGGTCGTGGATGTAAAACATTTGGAATCTTCTACAAAGAGGATAATCTCCAGGTCTTGGAAAGATGAAAAAGATAAGAGAGAAATGAAACAAATGGTCGCATAGATGGTAGAGTACATCAATGATATTCATAATCCAAATCCTCAACCATTGTCATAGATACCAGTGTCATTTGACCCCAAGTCTCCAACAAACCAGAAGATGCTTAGTCAAGTTCAAAGGAACGGGGTAGTGACGGAGATGTTCAACAAATGGCTGGATCTATTAATTCAATAAGGATCGGAATATATTACTAATCTGGTCAAGGTTTATAAAGATGTAGAAACTGTGAGTAAAGAACTTGAGCTGGAGATGGTCACCTAGGAAAAGGAAAGGGTTAAGTGGGTAGCGGTCCTCGCACAAATGAATGATGTTCAGAAGTATGGAGTTGCGAAGTTCTTAGCTGAGAAACTAGTGGAGAACCTAGATGATAATGTGCTATATATGTCAAAGAAAAATGTGGAATGACGCAACTCAATCATTGGGCAGGGCCATGAAGAATCCACTAAGCTACTCAGGGGACTAACTGTTTTGATTGACACTATACAGAAGGACCTCAAATGTATTGATATTCAACTCATGCAGGAGGGAGCTAAAGTGATTGAGGAAGTTGTAGACATGATCAAAGTCTTTCAAGATAGAGTTCATTCCATAAAGACCACAAAATCTTTGACTGCAGATGACTTTTCAAAAGTAGCAAGGATTGAATCAATACTTATTGTCTGTTCGGATCACTTGGAGGTTCACAAAGAAAAGGTCACACAGGTGAATATGGACAAGGAAGTGTGGAAGTAGAGGAGCATAGACATTGGCCTACCCTATTTCCAAGTTATCCTAAACTTTTGGACTGCACACCTCGAATGGCAAGGATTCGTGACAAAACAGGATAAGCCCGTAACTTCCTCAGTTGCGGTAGACGCTTAGTTATGCTACAATGAAATGTCAGTCTTTTAGCGGCTATTAGTTTAGCTTTCTTTTTGTGTCTGAATGGTTTCTTTCACTGAAGTGAAAGTAATGTTATTTGTCAATTTTGTAAAAACTATGGCCTGGAGGCTATTTAAGTTGAAAAGCTTGCTTTTGATTGATTATTAATGGAATGTTGAGGGCAAGTGCAAGGTAATGAGTCACAAATTCGCGGAAGTCCGCGCATTGAAAAATGCGCTCTTATAAACGGGGGCCCGTTTGTGCTTTGGGCTCCCGAGCCAAAAGGTAACGGGGGCCCGTTTTGTTTAAAAACGGGCCCCCGTTTTGTTATAAAACGGGGGCCCGCTTTTAAACAAAACAGGGGCCCGTTTTTAGAAACGGGGGCCCGTTTTAAAAAACGGGGGCCCGTTTCTAAAAACGGGCCCCCGTTTTGTTTAAAAGCGGGCCCCCGTTTCTAAATGGCATTTTTCCTTTTTTTCCACAATCCGCCCTTGTTTGAAAACGGGGGCCCGTTTTGTGGAAGTTGATTCCACAACCCGCCACTTGGCTCGGGATTAGGCCCGGGATAGGCCTGGGATGGCCACACCTGAGACATGGACCTGCAAATTCAAATCTCCATGAATGAAAGCACAAATATGAACTTCAGAAATAGTTTACGTGCCTCTAATTAGAGAATTTTTATACGAAATTAAAACCCATTTCAGATTATACACAAAATAACTTTTTTATTTTAAAGAATTTTGGAAAAAAAATTATATGTCATCAATCTACACAAAATTCTTTTGTATTTAAAAAAAAAAAAAATCAAAAAATGTTAAGTTTACATCAAATTATGTGGGTCGTACACGTCAAATTTTTAAAAAGATAATTACGGCCATTAAAAAATTAATTAAAAAAAAAATATTAGAAAAAAAAATACAAAAAAATATGCTCATCAATCTTCAGTGTGTTACAAACCATTTCCCAAAACGGTTTGAGAAAATAATTTTAATTGTGTCAAAAAGTGTGGGTCGTACACATGCATGGTATGGTCCTGAAACAGGCATTTTTAAAACATAGTTTTCAGAACTCCATTTAAAAAGTTATTTTTTATTATGTGGGTATTAAAATAAATTATATATTTGGAAACTACACTCAGAGGGCTATCTTTTATATTAATGACTTTTTCCAAGATTCAATCTCTAAGTGTTTCAAAATTTAAGCTCAAATGAGACAAAATCTGAAAATCAGGGAAAACACTTCCACTTTTTGGCCAAAAAGTGGACTCATCTTCTTGCACTGACCCTTGACACATCTTTGAATATGTGCATTCTAAGATTCATAATTCTTCTTAGGTTGTTATGTGGGCATAATTTAATCTGATAATCAGTTATCTCTGCATTTCTTTTTGGTTCATATTTATTATAGATTGTTGGATGACCTGCATGTTGTAAATCAGCTTGATCCCCCTTGCCCTATGAGGCATGAGAGAGTCTCAGTTAAGCTGCTAGTTTCTCGTGTTGAGTTTCCATTTTATTTCAAATGTATGCAGTAAACATATGTTAATCAGAGTCTGTGAACTCCTCTTTGAGCAATTTCTCAGAAAATTTAGGCATTTATTTTTGCTAATGGATAAATGCTGAAGCCTTTTCAATACTTTTTGGTTAAAAGTGTTACAAAAAAAAATCACTTGTACAGTTAATTCATTGTAAATCATATGAGGAGCTGCCCTCTAATGTAGAGGTTGAATTATTATTAATTCTTCCAACTGTTGGTATTTTTTGTTTCTTTCTAAAGGGTAAAATGGAGTCACATTTTGCTTAAGAAGATAATAACTAAAATTTCAAGAAGGAGACAAATCTGTTAACCAACACACATGAACCTTGAACTTTAATATATAATCTATCCCATGTTTGAAAAATATTATTTTTCATGTTAATGATTATTTTACTTCTTCATGGATTTATATATTAGATCATAGGAACATCAAATCTAGGGAGAATATAATGGTGAAAAATATATACATATGTGATTTTCTCCTATGTTTTGGTCTAAAATAAATTATAATATCGTCTAAAATAAATTAGAATATCAATGGAATAACATATTTGTAAGTACCATGTTCTTACATAAATTTGGCTATGAGATCACACTCTTCTAATGCACAATGTAAATATGTACCATACTAATAATTTCACTATTATTTATGGTGGATAAAAAATTTAAGGCTTTTGGAGATCCTATGTTCAGATGGCTACATTTTAAGATGATTTTATTTGAAAATACAAGGGATCATACCCTTGATAATGGATGCAAACTCTTTTTGGACCTAACTTGAGAGGATTAGCATTTATTGTAAGCTTTTATTACTTGGTGTTTTATATACATGATAATCTTGTATGCCACTCTAAGCTTTTATGTACTTGATAAGTGAAGGATCTAATAAGTACTGTATTATCGTAGTTTTGACCTTGAGATTTTGATGTAGTAATGAGGACTTATTTGGAGAAGTGAAAAACATGATTTATAGCTTATGGCATATTCCCTTGTTGCAAGAATGACTCTTTTAATTGATCTACTTTGGTATGAGAGGTTTCAATCTATTACTATCATATTTGCATTTGATATGAATGTTACATGTTAATATCATTTTACTTTGGTTATGGTGGATGAGATCTTACTTTAGAGATCTTGGTACATGTTATTGTTGAACAAGGATATGGTTTAATTTGTAGGTTCTTTTGTTGTTCTTGTTCTTCTTTTTAGATGTTTGTATTGTCATTATTGTGTATAAAGAACTTGTGAGAGCTATGGAAAATACTACTAAGATATGTATCGCAAATGTTTTATGATAAGGTAAAATGGTATGAATATATCTCCCAACATTGTAATTGGTGAAAGAAAAATAAGAAGAATAAGAATGCAAGCATACAATGAGGAGCCCATCACAGCTCCTTTTCCTGCCATTCGTTTTGAAATTGCAAAATTATATGCAATGACAATAAAGACAAGTAATTATATAAATGTGTGAATTATTTAAGGAAGTTTCTACATTTCCTCTTATGCATTGGAAAATTTCTTGTTTTGAAATTCAATTATGTAGAGATTAAAATTCATTTAATTAGTAAGGTTGTGAAATACTCTAGGAGATTATTCTATTGTAAAATACTATTGAATCTTCATATTAGATATACAAATGATAAAGATGCATCATTTTTCATGTGTTTTTTTATTGTGTGTGTGTTTAGGTTGCATTTAAATAGTTATTTATTTCACAATTTTTTTACATCAGATTCTGCTAGATAGATCATCAAGAGGGTTGAGTGAGCAAGCTCTTCCAAATTTAATGTTGCATCAAAAAGCATTTGAAATAATAAATTATATTTAAAATTTTGTAGACGGTATAAAAATATGATAGACTTATAAAGCACTGAGAGGGGAGGGTGAATCAGTGACACCAAAAAAAATACTACTTTAAACACTAACCGGTAGATATACTTAACAAGTTTGTTAAACACTATGCATGCTATCCAAAATGATATTAAAGCATACATAATAAGTAAAACATCCACCAAACAGAAAGTGTTTATACGTAGAAAACCCAAATGGGAAAAACTATGGTGAGATGGGACTCAGAAGTTAACTATCTACAATAATAGGTAACTAACTGGTTAAGGTCTACAAAAGTGCTCTGCTAGGAGCGAATCTTATTAAAGATTCCAAAGCTCTTTTAAAAGATATACCCTGTTAAAGGTAGTACTTTGTTAGGAGTAACCTCGGTAGAGGATCTCTAAATCCAAACTAATGGATCACCTCATTAGAGGATTTGTACAATGAAGCTTGTTGGAGCTTACTCGATTAGGGGATTTGACTATTCTAGTGATTAGAAAATAATAGGTGGTGTGATCTAGAAGTAGCACAACTTGCTTGAATAGATCCTTTTTTGTGCATTCAAAACTTCATTACCAATATACTCTGTAATTATCTCAACACCTTAACTCTTCTATCTTCACATCAAATCATCTCATATCATATCTCATCATATGTCATTATATAGACATTTAGAGTTCATGTCGGTCTTAGTAATTATATCATAATTTCCTAGGTGTAGTGTATCTAGACAATCAAACATAACTCATCACAAATTACTACCAAAAATTGTCAGTTAGGGTAATTCATCATAATTGGTGATAACTCATCACACAATCAATGAATACCGGTTGGAACAACAATACTGGTTGGAGATAACCATATCAACATGTAAACCGATTGTCCTTCATTGTTGTTTTGATAATCTCCGCTGGATCTTTAGGTTGGTGTCGGGTCATTCCTATATATACATAAATACCAGTTTTCTCTATGTATCGGTTTGATACTATCTAAGAAAAACTTCTAATACCGGTAGAAATACAATATAAATAACTTTGAAGTAACACTGGTAGATAATGTGATCATATGTGTGTGTACATGTTCCATCAATGACAACATAGGAATTCATTAATTACAATCATCATCAAGCCAACAAAATGTGTTTGGCTTGCCTCTTGAAAAATGGCTCCCGAATATCATATTGTCAACAATTATTAATTATTGTTATAATAGTATAGAATACTAAGAAACCTTCGTAAAAAATAGTACAAAAATGATGGGTAAGTACACAATTGGGAAACCTCAAAAGACAATATTGTTGTTCTCTTTACCAGTTTGTAAGCCCTGTAGACATAACATCAATGTTTTCAAGACAATCTCTCTCTCTCTCTCTCTCTCTCTCTCTCTCTCTCTCTCTCTCTCTCTCTCTCTCTCTCTCTCTCTCTCTCTCTCTCTCTCTCTCTCTATATATATATATATATATTAAACAACAATTATTTTAGGTTGTTTTTAATTATTCATTTAACATACTCTGCAAACAAAACAATTATAAATAAATAACAATTTAAAAATTCTTTTTAGTATGTTAATTAATATTTTTTATTTTAAAATAATAGATTATAATTATATCTGCATTTAAATTGTCGTCACAATGTTTTTATTATATAGTACAATTTATGAGCTTTGAAAAGTGCAAGAATGTTGGGAAGTTTCTTTAGCCTTTGTCTAGTCTTATAGTTGTCATTCTGTGTGCTCTAAAAGTTTTCAGCTTCTAGTTTTCTTAGTTGCATAGAGAATTTTTCAAACAGGTTTTTGTGATAAAAATGGAAGAATATCC